>NW_027436559.1:0-74225 GCF_031877795.1 Strix aluco
TCTCTCTTCCTCCTCTCTTTTCCTCCTCTCTCTTTCTCCTCTCTCGTCATCCTCTCTCTTCCTCCTCTCTACCCTCCTCCTCTCTCTTCCTCCTCTCTCTTCTCCTCCCTCATCTCTTTCCTCCTCTCTCCTCTTCCTCTCTCTTCTCCTCCTCTCTCTTCTCCTCTCTCTTCCTCCTCTCTCTTCCTCCTCTCTTCTTTTTCCTCTCTCTTTCTCCACTCTCTCCTCCTCTGTCTTCCTCCTCTCTCCTCTACCTTTGTTTTCCACCTCTCTCTTCCTCCTCTCTCTTCTCCTCTCTCTTCCTCCTCTCTCTTCCTCCTCTCTCTTCCTCCTCTCTTTTCCTCCTCTCTCTTCCTCCTCTCCCCTTTTCCTCTCTCTCCTTCTTCTCCTCTTCTCTCTGTCTTCCTCTCTCTCTTCCTCCTCTCTCTTCCTCCTCTCTCTTTCTCCTCTCCTCCTCTCTCTTTCTCCTCTCTCATCCTCCTCTCTCTTCCTCCTCTCTTCTCTTCTCTCTCTTTCTCCTCCCTCTTCCTCCATTCTCTTCCACCTCTCTCTTCCTCCTCTCTCTTCCTCCTCTCCCTTCCTCTCTATCTTCTCCTCTTACCCTCCTCTCTCTTCTCCTCTCTCTTCCTCCTCCCTCTTCTCTTTTCCACCTCTCTCCCCTTCCTCTCCCTTCCACCTCTCTCTTCCTCCTGTCTCTTCCTCCTCACTTTTCCTCTTCTCTCCTTTTCCTCTCTTCCTCCTCTCTATTCCTCCTCTCTCTTCTCCTCTCCTTCCTCCTCTCTCTTCCTCCTCTCTCTTTTTCCTCTCTCTTCCTCCACTCTCTTCCTCCTCTGTCTTCCTCCTCTCTCTTCTTCCTCTGTTTTCCACCTCTCTGTTCCTCCTCTCTGTTCCTCCTCTCTGTTCCTCCTCTCTCTTCCTCCTCTCTCTTCCTCCTCTCTCTTCCTCCTCTCTTTTCCTCCTCTCTCTTCCTCCTCTCCCTTTTCCTCTTTCTTCCTTCTCTCTCATTTTCTTTCTCTTCCTCCTCTCTCTTCTCTCTGTCTTCCTCCTCTCTCCTCTTCCTCTCTTCTCCTCTCTCTTCTCCTCTCTCTTCCTCCTTCTCTTCACCTCTCTCTCCTCCTCTCTTTCTCTTCTCTTTCTCTCTCGTCATCCTCTCTCTTCCTCCTCTCTACCCTCCTCTCTATTCTCCTCTCTCTTCCTCTCCTCATCTCTTTTCCTCCTCTCTCTCTTCCTCTCTCTTCTCCTCTCTTCTCCTCTCTTCCTCCTCTCTTCTCCTCTTCTTTTCCTCTCTCTTCTCCACTCTCTTCCTCATCTGTCTTCCTCCTCTCTCCTTTACCTTTGTTTTCCACCTCTCTCTTCCTCCTCTCTCTTCTCCTCTATCTTCCTCCTCTCTCTTCCTCCTCTATCTTCCTCCTCTCTACCTCCTCTCTCTTCCTTCTCCCTCTTCTCTTTTCCACCTCTCTCCTCTTCCTCCCTTCCTCCTCTCTTCCTCCTGTCTCTTCCTCTCACTTTTCTCTTCTCTCCTTTTCCTCTCTTCCTCTCTCTCTTCCTCTCTCTTTCTCCTCTCTCTTCCTCCTCTCTCTTTCTCCTCTCTCTTCTCCTCTCTCTTCCTCCTCTCTTCTGTTCCTCTCTCTTTCTCCTCCCTCTTCCTCTTTTCTCTTCCACCTCTCTCTTCCTCCTCTCTTTTCCTCCTCTCTCTTCTCCTCTCTCGTCATCCTCTCTTTCCTCCTCTGTACCCTCCTCTCTCTTCCTCCTCTCTCTTCCTCCTCCCTCATCTCTTTTCCTCCTCTCTCCTCTTCCTCTCTCTTCCTCCTCTCTCTTCCTCCTCTCTCTTCCTCCTCTCTCTTCCTCCTCTCTTCTTTTCCTCTCTCTTCCTCCACTCTCTTCCTCCTCTCTCTTCCTCCTCTCTCCTCTACCTTTGTTTCACACTCTCTCCTCTCTCTCTTCCTCCTCTCTCTTCCTCTCTCTTCCTCCTCTCTCTTCCTCCTCTCTCTTCTCCTCTCTTTTCTCTCTCTCTTCCTCCTCTCCCCTTTTCCTCTCTCTTCCTTCTTCTCCTCTTCCTCTCTCTTCCTCCTCTCTCTTCCTTCTCTCTCTTCCTCCTCTCTCTTTCTCCTCTCTCTTCCTCCTCTCTCTTTCTCCTCTCTCATCCTCCTCTCTCTTCCTCCTCTCTTCTCTTCCTCTCTCTTTCTCCTCCCTCTTCCTCCATTCTCTTCCTCCTCTCCCTTCCTCCTCTCTCTTCCTCCTCTCTCTTTTTCCTCTCTCTTCCTCCACTCTCTTCCTCCTCTGTCTTCCTCCTCTCTCCTCTTCCTCTGTTTTCCACCTCTCTCTTCTACTCTCTCTTCCTCCTCTCTCTTCCTCCTCTCTCTTCCTCCTGTCTCTTCCTCCTCTCTTTTCCTCCTCTCTCTTCCTCCTCTCCCTTTTCCTCTCTCTTCCTCTCTCTCAATTTCCTTTCTCTTCCTCCTCTCTCCTCCTACTCTGTCTTCCTCCTCTCTCTTCTTCCACTCTCTTCCTCCTCTCTCTTTCTCCTCTCTCTTCCTCCTCCCTCTTCTTCCTCTCTCTTCCTCCTCTCTTTTCCTCCTCTCTGTTCCTCCTCTCTTCTCTTCCTCTCTCTTTCTCCTCTCTCTTCCTCCTCTCTCTTCCTTCTGTCTCTTCCTCGTCTCTACGCCTCCTCTCTCTTCCTCCTCTATCTTTCACCTCTCTCTACCTCATCACTTTCCTCCTCTCTCCTTTTCCTCTCTTCCTCCTCTCTCTTCCTCCTCTCTCTTCCTCCTCTCTCTTCCTCCTCTCTCTTTTCCTCTCTCTTCCTCCACTCTCTTCCTCCTCTGTCTTCCTCCTCTCTCCTCTTCCTCTGTTTTCCAGCTCTCTCTTCCTCCTCTCTTCCTCCTCTCTCTTCCTCCTCTCTCTTCCTCCTCTCTCTTCCTCCTCTCTCTTCCTCCTCTCCCCTTTTCCTCTATCTTCCTTCTCTCTCATTTTCCTTTCTCTTCCTCCTCTCTCTTCCTCCTCTGTCTTCTCCTCTCTCCTCTTCCTCTCTCTTCCTCCTCTGTCTTCCTCCTCTCTCTTTCTCCTCTCTCTTCTCCTCTCTCTTTCTCCTCTCTCTTCCTCCTCTCTCTTCCTCCTCTCTTCTCTTCCTCTCTTTCTCCTCCCTCTTCCTCCTCTCTCTTCTCCTCTCTCCTCCTCCTCCTCTTCTCTTTTCCACCTCTTCCCCTTCCTCTCCCTTCCACATCTCTCTTCCTCCTGTCTCTTCCTCCTCACTTTTCCTCTTCTCACCTTTTCCTCTCTTCCTCCTCTCTATTCCTCCTCTCTCTTCTCCTCTCCCTTCCTCCTCTCTCTTCCTCCCTCTCTTTTCCTCTCTCTTCCTCCACTGTCTTCCTCCTCTGTCTTCCTCCTCTCTCCTCTTCCTCTGTTTTCCAGCTCTCTCTTCCTCCTCTCTTCCTCCTCTCTCTTCCTCCTCTCTCTTCCTCCTCTCTTTTCCTCCTCTCTCTTCCTCCTCTCCCTTTTCCTCTCTCTTCCTTCTCTCTCATTTTCCTTTCTCTTCCTCCTCTCTCTTCCTCCTCTGTCTTCCTCCTCTCTCCTCTTCCTCTCTCTTCCTCCTCTCTCTTCCTCCTCTCCCTTCCTCCTCTCTCTCTCCTGTCTCTTTTTCCTCTCTCTTCCTCCACTCTCTTCCTCCTCTGTCTTCCTCCTCTCTCCTCTTCCTCTGTTTTCCACCTCTCTGTTCCTCCTCTCTGTTCCTCCTCTCTCTTCCTCCTCTGTCTTCCTCCTCTCTCCTCTTCTCTCTCTTCTCCTCTCTCTTCCTCCTCTCTCTTTCTCCTCTCTCTTCCTCCTCTCTCTTTCTCCTCTCTCTTCCTCCTCTCTCTTCCTCCTCTCTTTTCTTCCTCTCTCTTTCTCCTCCCTCTTCCTCCTCTCTCTTCCTCCTCTCTCCTCCTCCTCCCTCTTCTCTTTTCCAACTCTCTCCCCTTCCTCTCCCTTCCACATCTCTCTTCCTCCTGTCTCTTCCTCCTCACTTTTCCTCTTCTCACTTTTTCCTCTCTTCTCTCTCTATTCCTCCTCTCTCTTCCTCCTCTCCCTTCCTCCTCTCTCTTCCTCCCCTCTCTTTTTCCTCTCTCTTCTCCACTGTCTTCCTCCTCTGTCTTCCTCCTCTCTCCTCTTCCTCTGTTTTCCAGCTCTCTCTTCCTCCTCTCTTCCTCCTCTCTCTTCCTCCTCTCTCTTCCTCCTCTCTTTTCCTCCTCTCTCTTCCTCCTCTCCCCTTTTCCTCTCTCTTCCTTCTCTCTCATTTTCCTTTCTCTTCCTCCTCTCTCTTCTCCTCTGGCTTCCTCCTCTCTCCTCTTCCTCTCTCTTCCTCCTCTCTCTTCCTCCTCTCCCTTCCTCCTCTCTCTTCCTCCTGTCTCTTTTTCCTCTCTCTTCCTCCACTCTCTTCCTCCTCTGTCTTCCTCCTCTCTCCTCTTCCTCTGTTTTCCACCTCTCTGTTCCTCCTCTCTGTTCCTCCTCTTTCTTCCTCCTCTCTTTTCCTCCTCTCTCTTCCTCCTCTCCCCTTTTCCTCTCTCTTCCTTCTCTCTCAATTTCCTTTCTCTTCCTCCTCTCTCTTCCTCCTCTCTCTTCCTCCTCTATCTTCCTCCTCTCTCTTCCTCCTTTATCTACCTCCTCTCTACCCTCCTGTCTCTTCCTCCTCTCTCTTACTCCTCCCTCTTCTCTTTTCCATCTCTCTCCTCTTTCTCTCCCTTCCACCTCTCTCTTCCTCCTGTCTCTTCCTCCTCACTTTCATCTTCTCTCCTTTTCCTCTCTTCCTCCTCTCTATTCCTCCTCTCTCTTTCTCCTCTCCCTACCTCCTCTCTCTTCCTCCTCTCTCTTTTTCCTCTCTCTTCCTCCACTCTCTTCCTCCTCTGTCTTCCTCCTCTCTCCTCTTCTCTGTTTTCCACCTCTCTGTTCCTCTTCTCTGTTCCTCCTCTCTGTTCCTCCTCTCTCTTCCTCCTCTCTCTTTCTCCTCTCTCTTCCTCCTCTCTCTTCCTCCTCTCTCTTCCTCCTCTCTTTTCCTCCTCTCTTCTCTTCCTCTCTCTTTCTCCTCCCTCTTCATCTTCTCTCTTCCTCCTTTCTCTTCCTCCTCTCTCTTCCTCCTCTCTCTTCCTCGTCTCTACGCCTCCTCTCTCTTCCTCCTCTCTCTTCCTCCTCTCTCTACCTCCTCACTTTTCCTCCTCTCTCCTTTTCCTCTCTTCCTCCTCTCTCTTCCTCCTCTCTCTTCCTCCTTTGTCTTCCTCCTCTCTATTTTTCCTCTCTCTTCCTCCACTGTCTTCCTCCTCTGTCTTCCTCCTCTCTCCTCTTCCTCTGTTTTCCAGCTCTCTCTTCCTCCTCTCTTCCTCCTCTCTCTTTCTCCTCTCTCTTCCTCCTCTCTTTTCCTCCTCTCTCTTCCTCCTCTCCCTTTTCCTCTCTCTTCCTTCTCTCTCATTTTCTTTCTCTTCCTCCTCTCTCTTCCTCCTCTGTCTTCCTCCTCTCTCTTCCTCCTCTCTCTTTCTCCTCTCTCTTCCTCCTCTCTCTTCCTCCTCTCTTCTCTTCCTCTCTCTTCTCTCCCTCTTCCTCCTTTCTCTTCCAACTCTCTCTTCCTCCTCTCTTTTCCTCCTCTCTCTTTCTCCTCTCTCGTCCTCCTCTCTCTTCCTCCTCTCTACCCCTCCTCTCTCTTCCTCCTCTCTCTTCCTCCTCACTTTTCCTCCTCTCTCCTTTTCCTCTCTTCCTCCTCGCTCTTCCTCCTCTCTCTTCCTCCTCTCTTTTCCTCCTCTCTTTTCCTCCTCTCTCTTCCTCCTCTCCCCTTTTCCTCTCTCTTCCTTCTCTCTCACTTTCCTTTCTCTTCCTCCTCTCTCTTCCTCCTCTGTCTTCCTCCTCTCTCCTCTTCCTCTCTCTTCCTCCTCTCTCTTCTACTCTCTCTTCCTCCTCTCTCTTTTTCCTCTCTCTTCTACTCTCTCTTCCTCCTCTCTTTTCCTCCTCTCTCTTCCTCCTCTCCCCTTTTCCTCTCTCTTCCTCTCTCTCTATTTCCTTTCTCTTCCTCCTCTCTCTTCCTCCTCTCTCTTCCTCCTCTATCTTCCTCCTCTCTGTTCCTCCTCTATCTTCCTCCTCTCTACCCTCCTGTCTCTTCCTCCTCTCTCTTCCTCTTCCCTCTTCTCTTTTCCACCTCTCTCCTCTTTCTCTCCCTTCCACCTCTCTCTTCCTCCTGTCTCTTCCTCCTCACTTTTCATCTTCTCTCCTTTTCCTCTCTTCCTCCTCTCTAATCCTCCTCTCTCTTCCTCCTCTCCCTTCCTCCTCTCTCTTCCTCCTCTCTACCCCTCCTCTCCTTTCCTCCTCTCTCTACCTCCTCCCTCATCTCTTTTCCTCCTCTCTCCTCTTCCTCTCCCTTCCACCTCTCTCTTCCTCCTCTCTCTTCCTCCTCACTTTTCCTCCTCTCTCCTTTTCCTCTCTTCCTCCTCTCTCTTCCTCCTCTCTCTTCCTCCTCTCTCTTCCTCCTCTCTTCTTTTTCCTCTCTCTTCCTCCACTCTCTTCCTCCTCTGTCTGCCCCCTCTCTCCTCGTCCTTTGTATTCCACCTCTCTCTTCCTCGTCTCTCTTCCTCCTCTCTCTTCCTCCTCTCTTTTCCTCCTCTCTCTTCCTCCTCTCCCCTATTCCTCTCTCTTCCTTCTCTCTCATTTTCCTTTCTCTTCCTCCACTCTCTTCCTCCTCTGTCTTCCTCCTCTCTCCTGTCCCTCTCTCTTCCTCCTCTCTCCTCCTCCACTCTCTTCCTCCTCTCTCCTCTTCCTCTCTTCCTCCTCTCTCTTCCTCCTCTCTCTTCCACCTCTCTCTTCCTCCTCTCTCTTCCTCCTCTCTCTTCCTCCTCTCTCTTCCACCTCTCTCTTCCTCCTCTCTAACTCTCCTCTCTCTGCCTCCTCTTTCTTCCTCCTGTCTCTTCCTCCTCACTTTTCCTCTTCTCTCCTTTTCCTCTCTTCCTCCTCTCTATTCCTCCTCTCTCTTCCTCCTCTCCCTTCCTCCTCTCTCTTCCTCCTCTCTCTTTTTCCTCTCTCTTCCTCCACTCTCTTCCTCCTCTGTCTTCCTCGTCTCTCCTCTTCCTCTGTTTTCCACCTCTCTGTTCCTCCTCTCTGTTCCTCCTCTCTGTTCCTCCTCTCTCTTTCTCCTCTCTCTTCCTCCTCTCTCTTCCTCCTCTCTTTTCCACCTCTCTCTTCCTTCTCTCCCCTTTTCCTCTCTCTTCCTTCTCTCTCATTTTCTTTTCTCTTCCTCCTCTCTCTTTCTCCTCTGTCTTCCTCCTCTCTCCTCTTCCTCTCTCTTCCTCCTCTCTCTTCCTCCTCTCTCTTTCTCTTCTCTCTTTCTCCTCCCTCTTCCTCTTTTCTCTTCCACCTCTCTCTTCCTCCTCTCTTTTCCTCCTCTCTCTTTCTCCTCTCTCGTCATCCTCTCTCTTCCTCCTCTCTACCCCTCCTCTCTCTTCCTCCTCTCTCTTCCTCCTCCCTCATCTCTTTTCCTCCTCTCTCCTCTTCCTCTCTCTTCCTCCTCTCTCTTCCTCCTCTCTCTTCCTCCTCTCTCTTCCTCCTCTCTTCTTTTTCCTCTCTCTTTCTCCACTCTCTTCCTCCTCTGTCTTCCTCCTCTCTCCTCTACCTTTGTTTTCCACCTCTCTCTTCCTCCTCTCTCTTCCTCCTCTCTCTTCCTCCTCTCTCTTCCTCCTCTCTCTTCCTCCTCTCTTTTCCTCCTCTCTCTTCCTCCTCTCCCCTTTTCCTCTCTCTTCCTTCTTTCTCCTCTTCCTCTCTCTTCCTCCTCTCTCTTCCTCCTCTCTCTTCCTCCTCTCTCTTTCTCCTCTCTCTTCCTCCTCTCTCTTTCTCCTCTCTCATCCTCCTCTCTCTTCCTCCTCTCTTCTCTTCCTCTCTCTTTCTCCTCCCTCTTCCTCCATTCTCTTCCACCTCTCTCTTCCTCCTCTCTCTTCCTCCTCTCCCTTCCTCCTCTATCTTCCTCCTCTCTACCCCTCCTCTCTCTTCCTCCTCTCTCTTCCTCCTCCCTCTTCTCTTTTCCACCTCTCTCCCCTTCCTCTCCCTTCCACCTCTCTCTTCCTCCTGTCTCTTCCTCCTCACTTTTCCTCTTCTCTCCTTTTCCTCTCTTCCTCCTCTCTATTCCTCCTCTCTCTTCCTCCTCTCCCTTCCTCCTCTCTCTTCCTCCTCTCTCTTTTTCCTCTCTCTTCCTCCACTCTCTTCCTCCTCTGTCTTCCTCCTCTCTCTTCTTCCTCTGTTTTCCACCTCTCTGTTCCTCCTCTCTGTTCCTCCTCTCTGTTCCTCCTCTCTCTTCCTCCTCTCTCTTCCTCCTCTCTCTTCCTCCTCTCTTTTCCTCCTCTCTCTTCCTCCTCTCCCCTTTTCCTCTTTCTTCCTTCTCTCTCATTTTTCTTTCTCTTCCTCCTCTCTCTTCCTCCTCTGTCTTCCTCCTCTCTCCTCTTCCTCTCTATTCCTCCTCTCTCTTCCTCCTCTCTCTTCCTCCTTTCTCTTCCACCTCTCTCTTCCTCCTCTCTTTTCCTCCTCTCTCTTTCTCCTCTCTCGTCATCCTCTCTCTTCCTCCTCTCTACCCCTCCTCTCTCTTCCTCCTCTCTCTTCCTCCTCCCTCATCTCTTTTCCTCCTCTCTCCTCTTCCTCTCTCTTCCTCCTCTCTCTTCCTCCTCTCTCTTCCTCCTCTCTCTTCCTCCTCTCTTCTTTTTCCTCTCTCTTCCTCCACTCTCTTCCTCATCTGTCTTCCTCCTCTCTCCTTTACCTTTGTTTTCCACCTCTCTCTTCCTCCTCTCTCTTCCTCCTCTATCTTCCTCCTCTCTCTTCCTCCTCTATCTTCCTCCTCTCTACCCCTCCTCTCTCTTCCTTCTCCCTCTTCTCTTTTCCACCTCTCTCCTCTTCCTCTCCCTTCCACCTCTCTCTTCCTCCTGTCTCTTCCTCCTCACTTTTCCTCTTCTCTCCTTTTCCTCTCTTCCTCCTCTCTCTTCCTCCTCTCTCTTTCTCCTCTCTCTTCCTCCTCTCTCTTTCTCCTCTCTCTTCCTCCTCTCTCTTCCTCCTCTCTTCTGTTCCTCTCTCTTTCTCCTCCCTCTTCCTCTTTTCTCTTCCACCTCTCTCTTCCTCCTCTCTTTTCCTCCTCTCTCTTTCTCCTCTCTCGTCATCCTCTCTTTTCCTCCTCTGTACCCCTCCTCTCTCTTCCTCCTCTCTCTTCCTCCTCCCTCATCTCTTTTCCTCCTCTCTCCTCTTCCTCTCTCTTCCTCCTCTCTCTTCCTCCTCTCTCTTCCTCCTCTCTCTTCCTCCTCTCTTCTTTTTCCTCTCTCTTCCTCCACTCTCTTCCTCCTCTGTCTTCCTCCTCTCTCCTCTACCTTTGTTTTCCACCTCTCTCTTCCTCCTCTCTCTTCCTCCTCTCTCTTCCTCCTCTCTCTTCCTCCTCTCTCTTCCTCCTCTCTCTTCCTCCTCTCTTTTCCTCCTCTCTCTTCCTCCTCTCCCCTTTTCCTCTCTCTTCCTTCTTTCTCCTCTTCCTCTCTCTTCCTCCTCTCTCTTCCTTCTCTCTCTTCCTCCTCTCTCTTTCTCCTCTCTCTTCCTCCTCTCTCTTTCTCCTCTCTCATCCTCCTCTCTCTTCCTCCTCTCTTCTCTTCCTCTCTCTTTCTCCTCCCTCTTCCTCCATTCTCTTCCTCCTCTCCCTTCCTCCTCTCTCTTCCTCCTCTCTCTTTTTCCTCTCTCTTCCTCCACTCTCTTCCTCCTCTGTCTTCATCCTCTCTCCTCTTCCTCTGTTTTCCACCTCTCTGTTCCTCTTCTCTGTTCCTCCTCTCTGTTCCTCCACTCTCTTCCTCCTCTCTCTTCCTCCTCACTTTTCCTCCTCTCTCTTTTTCCTCTCTCTTCCTCCACTCTCTTCCTCCTCTGTCTTCCTCCTCTCTCCTCTTCCTCTGTTTTCCACCTCTCTCTTCTACTCTCTCTTCCTCCTCTCTCTTCCTCCTCTCTCTTCCTCCTGTCTCTTCCTCCTCTCTTTTCCTCCTCTCTCTTCCTCCTCTCCCCTTTTCCTCTCTCTTCCTCTCTCTCAATTTCCTTTCTCTTCCTCCTCTCTCCTCCTACTCTGTCTTCCTCCTCTCTCTTCTTCCACTCTCTTCCTCCTCTCTCTTTCTCCTCTCTCTTTCTCCTCCCTCTTCTTCCTCTCTCTTCCTCCTCTCTTTTCCTCCTCTCTGTTCCTCCTCTCTTCTCTTCCTCTCTCTTTCTCCTCTCTCTTCCTCCTCTCTCTTCCTTCTGTCTCTTCCTCGTCTCTACGCCTCCTCTCTCTTCCTCCTCTATCTTTCACCTCTCTCTACCTCATCACTTTTCCTCCTCTCTCCTTTTCCTCTCTTCCTCCTCTCTCTTCCTCCTCTCTCTTCCTCCTCTCTCTTCCTCCTCTCTCTTTTTCCTCTCTCTTCCTCCACTCTCTTCCTCCTCTGTCTTCCTCCTCTCTCCTCTTCCTCTGTTTTCCAGCTCTCTCTTCCTCCTCTCTTCCTCCTCTCTCTTCCTCCTCTCTCTTCCTCCTCTCTCTTCCTCCTCTCTCTTCCTCCTCTCCCCTTTTCCTCTATCTTCCTTCTCTCTCATTTTCCTTTCTCTTCCTCCTCTCTCTTCCTCCTCTGTCTTCCTCCTCACTCCTCTTCCTCTCTCTTCCTCCTCTGTCTTCCTCCTCTCTCTTTCTCCTCTCTCTTCCTCCTCTCTCTTTCTCCTCTCTCTTCCTCCTCTCTCTTCCTCCTCTCTTCTCTTCCTCTCTCTTTCTCCTCCCTCTTCCTCCTCTCTCTTCCTCCTCTCTCCTCCTCCTCCCTCTTCTCTTTTCCACCTCTCTCCCCTTCCTCTCCCTTCCACATCTCTCTTCCTCCTGTCTCTTCCTCCTCACTTTTCCTCTTCTCACCTTTTCCTCTCTTCCTCCTCTCTATTCCTCCTCTCTCTTCCTCCTCTCCCTTCCTCCTCTCTCTTCCTCCCCTCTCTTTTTCCTCTCTCTTCCTCCACTGTCTTCCTCCTCTGTCTTCCTCCTCTCTCCTCTTCCTCTGTTTTCCAGCTCTCTCTTCCTCCTCTCTTCCTCCTCTCTCTTCCTCCTCTCTCTTCCTCCTCTCTTTTCCTCCTCTCTCTTCCTCCTCTCCCCTTTTCCTCTCTCTTCCTTCTCTCTCATTTTCCTTTCTCTTCCTCCTCTCTCTTCCTCCTCTGGCTTCCTCCTCTCTCCTCTTCCTCTCTCTTCCTCCTCTCTCTTCCTCCTCTCCCTTCCTCCTCTCTCTTCCTCCTGTCTCTTTTTCCTCTCTCTTCCTCCACTCTCTTCCTCCTCTGTCTTCCTCCTCTCTCCTCTTCCTCTGTTTTCCACCTCTCTGTTCCTCCTCTCTGTTCCTCCTCTCTCTTCCTCCTCTGTCTTCCTCCTCTCTCCTCTTCCTCTCTCTTCTCCTCTCTCTTCCTCCTCTCTCTTTCTCCTCTCTCTTCCTCCTCTCTCTTTCTCCTCTCTCTTCCTCCTCTCTCTTCCTCCTCTCTTTTCTTCCTCTCTCTTTCTCCTCCCTCTTCCTCCTCTCTCTTCCTCCTCTCTCCTCCTCCTCCCTCTTCTCTTTTCCAACTCTCTCCCCTTCCTCTCCCTTCCACATCTCTCTTCCTCCTGTCTCTTCCTCCTCACTTTTCCTCTTCTCACTTTTTCCTCTCTTCCTCCTCTCTATTCCTCCTCTCTCTTCCTCCTCTCCCTTCCTCCTCTCTCTTCCTCCCCTCTCTTTTTCCTCTCTCTTCTTCCACTGTCTTCCTCCTCTGTCTTCCTCCTCTCTCCTCTTCCTCTGTTTTCCAGCTCTCTCTTCCTCCTCTCTTCCTCCTCTCTCTTCCTCCTCTCTCTTCCTCCTCTCTTTTCCTCCTCTCTCTTCCTCCTCTCCCCTTTTCCTCTCTCTTCCTTCTCTCTCATTTTCCTTTCTCTTCCTCCTCTCTCTTCCTCCTCTGGCTTCCTCCTCTCTCCTCTTCCTCTCTCTTCCTCCTCTCTCTTCCTCCTCTCCCTTCCTCCTCTCTCTTCCTCCTGTCTCTTTTTCCTCTCTCTTCCTCCACTCTCTTCCTCCTCTGTCTTCCTCCTCTCTCCTCTTCCTCTGTTTTCCACCTCTCTGTTCCTCTTCTCTGTTCCTCCTCTCTGTTCCTCCTCTCTCTTCCTCCTCTCTCTTTCTCCTCTCTCTTCCTCCTCTCTCTTCCTCCTCTCTCTTCCTCCTCTCTGTTCCTCCTCTCTTCTCTTCCTCTCTCTTTCTCCTCCCTCTTCATCTTCTCTCTTCCTCCTTTCTCTTCCTCCTCTCTCTTCCTCCTCTCTCTTCCTCGTCTCTACGCCTCCTCTCTCTTCCTCCTCTCTCTTCCTCCTCTCTCTACCTCCTCACTTTTCCTCCTCTCTCCTTTTCCTCTCTTCCTCCTCTCTCTTCCTCCTCTCTCTTCCTCCTTTGTCTTCCTCCTCTCTATTTTTCCTCTCTCTTCCTCCACTGTCTTCCTCCTCTGTCTTCCTCCTCTCTCCTCTTCCTCTGTTTTCCAGCTCTCTCTTCCTCCTCTCTTCCTCCTCTCTCTTTCTCCTCTCTCTTCCTCCTCTCTTTTCCTCCTCTCTCTTCCTCCTCTCCCCTTTTCCTCTCTCTTCCTTCTCTCTCATTTTCCTTTCTCTTCCTCCTCTCTCTTCCTCCTCTGTCTTCCTCCTCTCTCTTCCTCCTCTCTCTTTCTCCTCTCTCTTCCTCCTCTCTCTTCCTCCTCTCTTCTCTTCCTCTCTCTTTCTCCTCCCTCTTCCTCCTTTCTCTTCCAACTCTCTCTTCCTCCTCTCTTTTCCTCCTCTCTCTTTCTCCTCTCTCGTCCTCCTCTCTCTTCCTCCTCTCTACCCCTCCTCTCTCTTCCTCCTCTCTCTTCCTCCTCACTTTTCCTCCTCTCTCCTTTTCCTCTCTTCCTCCTCGCTCTTCCTCCTCTCTCTTCCTCCTCTCTTTTCCTCCTCTCTCTTCCTCCTCTCCCCTTTTCCTCTCTCTTCCTTCTCTCTCACTTTCCTTTCTCTTCCTCCTCTCTCTTCCTCCTCTGTCTTCCTCCTCTCTCCTCTTCCTCTCTCTTCCTCCTCTCTCTTCTACTCTCTCTTCCTCCTCTCTCTTTTTCCTCTCTCTTCTACTCTCTCTTCCTCCTCTCTTTTCCTCCTCTCTCTTCCTCCTCTCCCCTTTTCCTCTCTCTTCCTCTCTCTCTATTTCCTTTCTCTTCCTCCTCTCTCTTCCTCCTCTCTCTTCCTCCTCTATCTTCCTCCTCTCTGTTCCTCCTCTATCTTCCTCCTCTCTACCCTCCTGTCTCTTCCTCCTCTCTCTTCCTCTTCCCTCTTCTCTTTTCCACCTCTCTCCTCTTTCTCTCCCTTCCACCTCTCTCTTCCTCCTGTCTCTTCCTCCTCACTTTTCATCTTCTCTCCTTTTCCTCTCTTCCTCCTCTCTAATCCTCCTCTCTCTTCCTCCTCTCCCTTCCTCCTCTCTCTTCCTCCTCTCTACCCCTCCTCTCCTTTCCTCCTCTCTCTTCCTCCTCCCTCATCTCTTTTCCTCCTCTCTCCTCTTCCTCTCCCTTCCACCTCTCTCTTCCTCCTCTCTCTTCCTCCTCACTTTTCCTCCTCTCTCCTTTTCCTCTCTTCCTCCTCTCTCTTCCTCCTCTCTCTTCCTCCTCTCTCTTCCTCCTCTCTTCTTTTTCCTCTCTCTTCCTCCACTCTCTTCCTCCTCTGTCTGCCCCCTCTCTCCTCGTCCTTTGTATTCCACCTCTCTCTTCCTCGTCTCTCTTCCTCCTCTCTCTTCCTCCTCTCTTTTCCTCCTCTCTCTTCCTCCTCTCCCCTATTCCTCTCTCTTCCTTCTCTCTCATTTTCCTTTCTCTTCCTCCACTCTCTTCCTCCTCTGTCTTCCTCCTCTCTCCTGTCCCTCTCTCTTCCTCCTCTCTCCTCCTCCACTCTCTTCCTCCTCTCTCCTCTTCCTCTCTTCCTCCTCTCTCTTCCTCCTCTCTCTTCCACCTCTCTCTTCCTCCTCTCTCTTCCTCCTCTCTCTTCCTCCTCTCTCTTCCACCTCTCTCTTCCTCCTCTCTAACTCTCCTCTCTCTGCCTCCTCTTTCTTCCTCCTGTCTCTTCCTCCTCACTTTTCCTCTTCTCTCCTTTTCCTCTCTTCCTCCTCTCTATTCCTCCTCTCTCTTCCTCCTCTCCCTTCCTCCTCTCTCTTCCTCCTCTCTCTTTTTCCTCTCTCTTCCTCCACTCTCTTCCTCCTCTGTCTTCCTCGTCTCTCCTCTTCCTCTGTTTTCCACCTCTCTGTTCCTCCTCTCTGTTCCTCCTCTCTGTTCCTCCTCTCTCTTTCTCCTCTCTCTTCCTCCTCTCTCTTCCTCCTCTCTTTTCCACCTCTCTCTTCCTTCTCTCCCCTTTTCCTCTCTCTTCCTTCTCTCTCATTTTCTTTTCTCTTCCTCCTCTCTCTTTCTCCTCTGTCTTCCTCCTCTCTCCTCTTCCTCTCTCTTCCTCCTCTCTCTTCCTCCTCTCTCTTTCTCTTCTCTCTTTCTCCTCCCTCTTCCTCTTTTCTCTTCCACCTCTCTCTTCCTCCTCTCTTTTCCTCCTCTCTCTTTCTCCTCTCTCGTCATCCTCTCTCTTCCTCCTCTCTACCCCTCCTCTCTCTTCCTCCTCTCTCTTCCTCCTCCCTCATCTCTTTTCCTCCTCTCTCCTCTTCCTCTCTCTTCCTCCTCTCTCTTCCTCCTCTCTCTTCCTCCTCTCTCTTCCTCCTCTCTTCTTTTTCCTCTCTCTTTCTCCACTCTCTTCCTCCTCTGTCTTCCTCCTCTCTCCTCTACCTTTGTTTTCCACCTCTCTCTTCCTCCTCTCTCTTCCTCCTCTCTCTTCCTCCTCTCTCTTCCTCCTCTCTCTTCCTCCTCTCTTTTCCTCCTCTCTCTTCCTCCTCTCCCCTTTTCCTCTCTCTTCCTTCTTTCTCCTCTTCCTCTCTCTTCCTCCTCTCTCTTCCTCCTCTCTCTTCCTCCTCTCTCTTTCTCCTCTCTCTTCCTCCTCTCTCTTTCTCCTCTCTCATCCTCCTCTCTCTTCCTCCTCTCTTCTCTTCCTCTCTCTTTCTCCTCCCTCTTCCTCCATTCTCTTCCACCTCTCTCTTCCTCCTCTCTCTTCCTCCTCTCCCTTCCTCCTCTATCTTCCTCCTCTCTACCCCTCCTCTCTCTTCCTCCTCTCTCTTCCTCCTCCCTCTTCTCTTTTCCACCTCTCTCCCCTTCCTCTCCCTTCCACCTCTCTCTTCCTCCTGTCTCTTCCTCCTCACTTTTCCTCTTCTCTCCTTTTCCTCTCTTCCTCCTCTCTATTCCTCCTCTCTCTTCCTCCTCTCCCTTCCTCCTCTCTCTTCCTCCTCTCTCTTTTTCCTCTCTCTTCCTCCACTCTCTTCCTCCTCTGTCTTCCTCCTCTCTCTTCTTCCTCTGTTTTCCACCTCTCTGTTCCTCCTCTCTGTTCCTCCTCTCTGTTCCTCCTCTCTCTTCCTCCTCTCTCTTCCTCCTCTCTCTTCCTCCTCTCTTTTCCTCCTCTCTCTTCCTCCTCTCCCCTTTTCCTCTTTCTTCCTTCTCTCTCATTTTTCTTTCTCTTCCTCCTCTCTCTTCCTCCTCTGTCTTCCTCCTCTCTCCTCTTCCTCTCTCTTCCTCCTCTCTCTTCCTCCTCTCTCTTCCTCCTTTCTCTTCCACCTCTCTCTTCCTCCTCTCTTTTCCTCCTCTCTCTTTCTCCTCTCTCGTCATCCTCTCTCTTCCTCCTCTCTACCCCTCCTCTCTCTTCCTCCTCTCTCTTCCTCCTCCCTCATCTCTTTTCCTCCTCTCTCCTCTTCCTCTCTCTTTTTCCTCTCTCTTCCTCCACTCTCTTCCTCCTCTGTCTTCCTCCTCTCTCCTCTACCTTTGTTTTCCACCTCTCTCTTCCTCCTCTCTCTTCCTCCTCTCTCTTCCTCCTCTCTCTTCCTCCTCTCTCTTCCTCCTCTCTCTTCCTCCTCTCTTTTCCTCCTCTCTCTTCCTCCTCTCCCCTTTTCCTCTCTCTTCCTTCTTTCTCCTCTTCCTCTCTCTTCCTCCTCTCTCTTCCTTCTCTCTCTTCCTCCTCTCTCTTTCTCCTCTCTCTTCCTCCTCTCTCTTTCTCCTCTCTCATCCTCCTCTCTCTTCCTCCTCTCTTCTCTTCCTCTCTCTTTCTCCTCCCTCTTCCTCCATTCTCTTCCTCCTCTCCCTTCCTCCTCTCTCTTCCTCCTCTCTCTTTTTCCTCTCTCTTCCTCCACTCTCTTCCTCCTCTGTCTTCATCCTCTCTCCTCTTCCTCTGTTTTCCACCTCTCTGTTCCTCTTCTCTGTTCCTCCTCTCTGTTCCTCCACTCTCTTCCTCCTCTCTCTTCCTCCTCACTTTTCCTCCTCTCTCTTTTTCCTCTCTCTTCCTCCACTCTCTTCCTCCTCTGTCTTCCTCCTCTCTCCTCTTCCTCTGTTTTCCACCTCTCTCTTCTACTCTCTCTTCCTCCTCTCTCTTCCTCCTCTCTCTTCCTCCTGTCTCTTCCTCCTCTCTTTTCCTCCTCTCTCTTCCTCCTCTCCCCTTTTCCTCTCTCTTCCTCTCTCTCAATTTCCTTTCTCTTCCTCCTCTCTCCTCCTACTCTGTCTTCCTCCTCTCTCTTCTTCCACTCTCTTCCTCCTCTCTCTTTCTCCTCTCTCTTTCTCCTCCCTCTTCTTCCTCTCTCTTCCTCCTCTCTTTTCCTCCTCTCTGTTCCTCCTCTCTTCTCTTCCTCTCTCTTTCTCCTCTCTCTTCCTCCTCTCTCTTCCTTCTGTCTCTTCCTCGTCTCTACGCCTCCTCTCTCTTCCTCCTCTATCTTTCACCTCTCTCTACCTCATCACTTTTCCTCCTCTCTCCTTTTCCTCTCTTCCTCCTCTCTCTTCCTCCTCTCTCTTCCTCCTCTCTCTTCCTCATCTCTCTTTTTCCTCTCTCTTCCTCCACTCTCTTCCTCCTCTGTCTTCCTCCTCTCTCCTCTTCCTCTGTTTTCCAGCTCTCTCTTCCTCCTCTCTTCCTCCTCTCTCTTCCTCCTCTCTCTTCCTCCTCTCTCTTCCTCCTCTCTCTTCCTCCTCTCCCCTTTTCCTCTATCTTCCTTCTCTCTCATTTTCCTTTCTCTTCCTCCTCTCTCTTCCTCCTCTGTCTTCCTCCTCACTCCTCTTCCTCTCTCTTCCTCCTCTGTCTTCCTCCTCTCTCTTTCTCCTCTCTCTTCCTCCTCTCTCTTTCTCCTCTCTCTTCCTCCTCTCTCTTCCTCCTCTCTTCTCTTCCTCTCTCTTTCTCCTCCCTCTTCCTCCTCTCTCTTCCTCCTCTCTCCTCCTCCTCCCTCTTCTCTTTTCCACCTCTCTCCCCTTCCTCTCCCTTCCACATCTCTCTTCCTCCTGTCTCTTCCTCCTCACTTTTCCTCTTCTCACCTTTTCCTCTCTTCCTCCTCTCTCTTCCTCCTCTCTCTTCCTCCTCTCTTTTCCTCCTCTCTCTTCCTCCTCTCCCCTTTTCCTCTCTCTTCCTTCTCTCTCATTTTCCTTTCTCTTCCTCCTCTCTCTTCCTCCTCTGGCTTCCTCCTCTCTCCTCTTCCTCTCTCTTCCTCCTCTCTCTTCCTCCTCTCCCTTCCTCCTCTCTCTTCCTCCTGTCTCTTTTTCCTCTCTCTTCCTCCACTCTCTTCCTCCTCTGTCTTCCTCCTCTCTCCTCTTCCTCTGTTTTCCACCTCTCTGTTCCTCCTCTCTGTTCCTCCTCTCTCTTCCTCCTCTGTCTTCCTCCTCTCTCCTCTTCCTCTCTCTTCTCCTCTCTCTTCCTCCTCTCTCTTTCTCCTCTCTCTTCCTCCTCTCTCTTTCTCCTCTCTCTTCCTCCTCTCTCTTCCTCCTCTCTTTTCTTCCTCTCTCTTTCTCCTCCCTCTTCCTCCTCTCTCTTCCTCCTCTCTCCTCCTCCTCCCTCTTCTCTTTTCCAACTCTCTCCCCTTCCTCTCCCTTCCACATCTCTCTTCCTCCTGTCTCTTCCTCCTCACTTTTCCTCTTCTCACTTTTTCCTCTCTTCCTCCTCTCTATTCCTCCTCTCTCTTCCTCCTCTCCCTTCCTCCTCTCTCTTCCTCCCCTCTCTTTTTCCTCTCTCTTCTTCCACTGTCTTCCTCCTCTGTCTTCCTCCTCTCTCCTCTTCCTCTGTTTTCCAGCTCTCTCTTCCTCCTCTCTTCCTCCTCTCTCTTCCTCCTCTCTCTTCCTCCTCTCTTTTCCTCCTCTCTCTTCCTCCTCTCCCCTTTTCCTCTCTCTTCCTTCTCTCTCATTTTCCTTTCTCTTCCTCCTCTCTCTTCCTCCTCTGGCTTCCTCCTCTCTCCTCTTCCTCTCCCTTCCTCCTCTCTCTTCCTCCTCTCCCTTCCTCCTCTCTCTTCCTCCTGTCTCTTTTTCCTCTCTCTTCCTCCACTCTCTTCCTCCTCTGTCTTCCTCCTCTCTCCTCTTCCTCTGTTTTCCACCTCTCTGTTCCTCCTCTCTGTTCCTCCTCTTTCTTCCTCCTCTCTTTTCCTCCTCTCTCTTCCTCCTCTCCCCTTTTCCTCTCTCTTCCTTCTCTCTCAATTTCCTTTCTCTTCCTCCTCTCTCTTCCTCCTCTCTCTTCCTCCTCTATCTTCCTCCTCTCTCTTCCTCCTTTATCTACCTCCTCTCTACCCTCCTGTCTCTTCCTCCTCTCTCTTACTCCTCCCTCTTCTCTTTTCCATCTCTCTCCTCTTTCTCTCCCTTCCACCTCTCTCTTCCTCCTGTCTCTTCCTCCTCACTTTTCATCTTCTCTCCTTTTCCTCTCTTCCTCCTCTCTATTCCTCCTCTCTCTTTCTCCTCTCCCTACCTCCTCTCTCTTCCTCCTCTCTCTTTTTCCTCTCTCTTCCTCCACTCTCTTCCTCCTCTGTCTTCCTCCTCTCTCCTCTTCCTCTGTTTTCCACCTCTCTGTTCCTCTTCTCTGTTCCTCCTCTCTGTTCCTCCTCTCTCTTCCTCCTCTCTCTTCCTCCTCTCTGTTCCTCCTCTCTTCTCTTCCTCTCTCTTTCTCCTCCCTCTTCATCTTCTCTCTTCCTCCTTTCTCTTCCTCCTCTCTCTTCCTCCTCTCTCTTCCTCGTCTCTACGCCTCCTCTCTCTTCCTCCTCTCTCTTCCTCCTCTCTCTACCTCCTCACTTTTCCTCCTCTCTCCTTTTCCTCTCTTCCTCCTCTCTCTTCCTCCTCTCTCTTCCTCCTTTGTCTTCCTCCTCTCTATTTTTCCTCTCTCTTCCTCCACTGTCTTCCTCCTCTGTCTTCCTCCTCTCTCCTCTTCCTCTGTTTTCCAGCTCTCTCTTCCTCCTCTCTTCCTCCTCTCTCTTTCTCCTCTCTCTTCCTCCTCTCTTTTCCTCCTCTCTCTTCCTCCTCTCCCCTTTTCCTCTCTCTTCCTTCTCTCTCATTTTCCTTTCTCTTCCTCCTTTCTCTTCCACCTCTCTCTTCCTCCTCTCTTTTCCTCCTCTCTCTTTCTCCTCTCTCGTCCTCCTCTCTCTTCCTCCTCTCTACCCCTCCTCTCTCTTCCTCCTCTCTCTTCCTCCTCACTTTTCCTCCTCTCTCCTTTTCCTCTCTTCCTCCTCGCTCTTCCTCCTCTCTCTTCCTCCTCTCTTTTCCTCCTCTCTCTTCCTCCTCTCCCCTTTTCCTCTCTCTTCCTTCTCTCTCACTTTCCTTTCTCTTCCTCCTCTCTCTTCCTCCTCTGTCTTCCTCCTCTCTCCTCTTCCTCTCTCTTCCTCCTCTCTCTTCTACTCTCTCTTCCTCCTCTCTCTTTTTCCTCTCTCTTCTACTCTCTCTTCCTCCTCTCTTTTCCTCCTCTCTCTTCCTCCTCTCCCCTTTTCCTCTCTCTTCCTCTCTCTCTATTTCCTTTCTCTTCCTCCTCTCTCTTCCTCCTCTCTCTTCCTCCTCTATCTTCCTCCTCTCTGTTCCTCCTCTATCTTCCTCCTCTCTACCCTCCTGTCTCTTCCTCCTCTCTCTTCCTCTTCCCTCTTCTCTTTTCCACCTCTCTCCTCTTTCTCTCCCTTCCACCTCTCTCTTCCTCCTGTCTCTTCCTCCTCACTTCTCATCTTCTCTCCTTTTCCTCTCTTCCTCCTCTCTAATCCTCCTCTCTCTTCCTCCTCTCCCTTCCTCCTCTCTCTTCCTCCTCTCTCTTTTTCCTCTCTCTTCCTCCAATCTCTTCCTCCTCTGTCTTCCTCCTCTCTCCTCATCCTCTGTTTTCCACCTCTCTGTTCCTCTTCTCTGTTCCTCCTCTCTCTTCCTCCTCTCTCTTCCTCCTCTCTCTTTCTCCTCTCTCTTCCTCCTCTCTCTTCCTCCTCTCTCTTCCTCCTCTCTGTTCCTCCTCTCTTCTCTTCCTCTCTCTTTCTCCTCCCTCTTCATCTTCTCTCTTCCTCCTCTCTCTTCCTCCTCTCTCTTCCTCCTCTCTCTTCCTCGTCTCTACGCCTCCTCTCTCTTCCTCCTCTCTCTTCCTCTTCTCTCTACCTCCTCACTTTTCCTCCTCTCTCCTTTTCCTCTCTTCCTCCTCTCTCTTCCTCCTCTCTCTTCCTCCTTTGTCTTCCTCCCCTCTCTTTTTCCTCTCTCTTCCTCCACTGTCTTCCTCCTCTGTCTTCCTCCTCTCTCCTCTTCCTCTGTTTTCCAGCTCTCTCTTCCTCCTCTCTTCCTCCTCTCTCTTCCTCCTCTCTCTTCCTGCTCTCTTTTCCTCCTCTCTCTTCCTCCTCTCCCCTTTTCCTCTCTCTTCCTTCTCTCTCATTTTCCTTTCTCTTCCTCCTCTCTCTTCCTCCTCTCTCTTCCTCCTCTATCTTCCTCCTCACTCTTCCTCCTTTATCTACCTCCTCTCTACCCTCCTGTATCTTCCTCCTCTCTCTTCCTCCTCCCTCTTCTCTTTTCCACCTCTCTCCTCTTTCTCTCCCTTCCACATCTCTCTTCCTCCTGTCTCTTCCTCCTCACTTTTCATCTTCTCTCCTTTTCCTCTCTTTCTCCTCTCTATTCCTCCTCTCTCTTCCTCCTCTCCCTTCCTCCTCTCTCTTCCTCCTCTCTCTTTTTCCTCTCTCTTCCTCCACTCTCTTCCTCCTCTGTCTTCCTCCTCTCTCCTCTTCCTCTGTTTTCCACCTCTCTGTTCCTCTTCTCTGTTCCTCCTCTCTGTTCCTCCTCTCTCTTCCTCCTCTCTCTTTCTCCTCTCTCTTCCTCCTCTCTCTTCCTCCTCTCTCTTCCTCCTCTCTGTTCCTCCTCTCTTCTCTTCCTCTCTCTTTCTCCTCCCTCTTCATCTTCTCTCTTCCTCCTCTCTCTTCCTCCTCTCTCTTCCTCCTCTCTCTTCCTCGTCTCTACGCCTCCTCTCTCTTCCTCCTCTCTCTTCCTCCTCTCTCTACCTCCTCACTTTTCCTCCTCTCTCCTTTTCCTCTCTTCCTCCTCTCTCTTCCTCCTCTCTCTTCCTCCTTTGTCTTCCTCCTCTCTATTTTTCCTCTCTCTTCCTCCACTGTCTTCCTCCTCTGTCTTCCTCCTCTCTCCTCTTCCTCTGTTTTCCAGCTCTCTCTTCCTCCTCTCTTCCTCCTCTCTCTTCCTCCTCTCTCTTCCTCCTCTCTCTTCCTCCTCTCTCTTCCTCCTCTCCCCTTTTCCTCTCTCTTCCTTCTCTCTCATTTTCCTTTCTCTTCCTCCTCTCTCTTCCTCCTCTGTCTTCCTCCTCTCTCTTCCTCCTCTCTCTTTCTCCTCTCTCTTCCTCCTCTCTCTTCCTCCTCTCTTCTCTTCCTCTCTCTTTCTCCTCCCTCTTCCTCCTTTCTCTTCCACCTCTCTCTTCCTCCTCTCTTTTCCTCCTCTCTCTTTCTCCTCTCTCGTCCTAGTCTCTCTTCCTCCTCTCTACCCCTCCTCTCTCTTCCTCCTCTCTCTTCCTCCTCACTTTTCCTCCTCTCTCCTTTTCCTCTCTTCCTCCTCTCTCTTCCTCCTCTCTCTTCCTCCTCTCTTTTCCTCCTCTCTCTTCCTCCTCTCCCCTTTTCCTCTCTCTTCCTTCTCTCTCACTTTCCTTTCTCTTCCTCCTCTCTCTTCCTCCTCTGTCTTCCTCCTCTCTCCTCTTCCTCTCTCTTCCTCCTCTCTCTTCTACTCTCTCTTCCTCCTCTCTCTTTTTCCTCTCTCTTCTACTCTCTCTTCCCCCTCTCTTTTCCTCCTCTCTCTTCCTCCTCTCCCCTTTTCCTCTCTCTTCCTCTCTCTCTATTTCCTTTCTCTTCCTCCTCTCTCTTCCTCCTCTCTCTTCCTCCTCTCTCTTCCTCGTCTCTACGTCTCCTCTCTCTTCCTCCTCTCTCTTCCTCCTCTCTCTACCTCCTCACTTTTCCTCCTCTCTCCTTTTCCTCTCTTCCTCCTCTCTCTTCCTCCTCTCTCTTCCTCCTTTGTCTTCCTCCCCTCTCTTTTTCCTCTCTCTTCCTCCACTGTCTTCCTCCTCTGTCTTCCTCCTCTCTCCTCTTCCTCTGTTTTCCAGCTCTCTCTTCCTCCTCTCTTCCTCCTCTCTCTTCCTCCTCTCTCTTCCTGCTCTCTTTTCCTCCTCTCTCTTCCTCCTCTCCCCTTTTCCTCTCTCTTCCTTCTCTCTCATTTTCCTTTCTCTTCCTCCTCTCTCTTCCTCCTCTCTCTTTCTCCTCTCTCTTCCTCCTCTCTCTTTCTCCTCTCTCTTCCTCCTCTCTCTTCCTCCTCTCTTCTCTTCCTCTCTCTTTCTCCTCCCTCTTCCTCCTTTCTCTTCCACCTCTCTCTTCCTCCTCTCTTTTCCTCCTCTCTCTTTCTCCTCTCTCGTCCTCCTCTCTCTTCCTCCTCTCTACCCCTCCTCTCTCTTCCTCCTCTCTCTTCCTCCTCACTTTTCCTCCTCTCTCCTTTTCCTCTCTTCCTCCTCTCTCTTCCTCATCTCTCTTCCTCCTCTCTTTACCTCCTCTCTCTTCCTCCTCTTCCCTTTTCCTCTCTCTTCCTTCTCTCTCATTTTCCTTTCTCTTCCTCCTCTCTCTTCCTCCTCTGTCTTCCTCCACTCTCCTCTTCCTCTCACTTCCTCCTCTCTCTTCCTCCTCTCTCTTTCTCCTCTCTCTTCCTCCTCTCTCTTTCTCCTCTCTCTTCCTCCTCTCTCTTCTTCCTCCCTCTTCTCTTTTCCACCTCCCTCCTCTTCCTCTCCCTTCCACCTCTCTCTTCCTCCTGTCTCTTCCTCCTCACTTTTCCTCTTCTCTCCTTTTCCTCTCTTCCTCCTCTCTATTCCTCCTCTCTCTTCCTCCTCTCCCTTCCTCCTCTCTCTTCCTCCTCTCTCTTTTTCCTCTCTCTTCCTCCACTCTCTTCATCTTCTGTCTTCCCCCTCTCTCCTCTTCCTCTGTTTTCCACCTCTCTGTTCCTCCTCTCTTTTCCTCCTCTCTCTTCCTCCTCTCCCCTTTTCCTCTCTCTTCCTTCTCTCTCATTTTCCTTTCTCTTCCTCCTCTCTCTTCCTCCTCTGGCTTCCTCCTCTCTCCTCTTCCTCTCTCTTCCTCCTCTCTCTTCCTCCTGTCTACCACTCCTCTCTCATCCTCCTCTCTATTCCTCCTCTCTCTTCCTCCTCTCTCTTCCTCCTCTCTTTTCTTCCTCTCTCTTTCTCCTCCCTCTTCCTCCTTTCTCTTCCACCTCTCTCTTCCTCCTCTCTTTTCCTCCTCTCTCTTTCTCCTCTCTCGTCATCCTCTCTCTTCCTCCTCTCTACCCCTCCTCTCTCTTCCTCCTCTCTCTTCCTCCTCCCTCATCTCTTTTCCTCCTCTCTCCTCTTCTACCTCCTTCCACCTCTCTCTTCCTCCTCTCTCTTCCTCCTCACTTTTCCTCCTCTCTCCTTTTCCTCTCTTCCTCCTCTCTCTTTCTCCACTCTCTTCCTCCTCTCTCTTCCTCCTCTCTCTTCCTCCGCTCCCTTCCTCCTCTATGTTCCTCCTCTCTCTTTCTCCTCTATCTTCCTCCTCTCTACCCCTCCTCTCTCTTCCCCCTCTCTCTTCCTCCTCCCTCTTCTCTTTTCCACCTCTCTCCTCTTCCTCTCCCTTCCACCTCTCTCTTCCTCCTGTCTCTTCCTCCTCTCTTTTCCTCTTCTCTCCTTTTCCTCTCTTCCTCCTCTCTATTCCTCATCTCTCTTCCTCCTCTCCCTTCCTCCTCTCTCTTCCTCCTCTCTCTTTTTCCTCTCTCTTCCTCCACTCTCTTCCTCCTCTGTCTTCCTCCTCTCTCCTCTTCCTGTTTTCCACCTCTCTGTTCCTCCTCTCTCTTCCTCCTCTCTGTTCCTCCTCTCTCTTCCTCCTCCCTCTTCCTCCTCTCTCTTCCTCCTCTCTTTTCCTCCTCTCTCTTCCTTCTCTCCCCTTTTCCTCTCTCTTCCTCCTCACTCCTCTTCTACTCTCTTCCTCCTCTCTCTTCCTCCTCTCTCTTTCTCCACTCTCTTCCTCCTCTCTCTTTCTCCTCTCTCTTCCTCCTCTCTCTTCCTCCTCTATCTTCCTCCTCTCTCTTCCTCCTATATCTTCCTCCTCTCTACCCCTCCTCTCTCTTCCTCCTCTCTCTTACTCCTCCCTCTTTTCTTTTCCACCTCTCTCCTCTTCCTCTCCCTTCCACCTCTCTCTTCCTCCTGTCTCTTCCTCCTCACTTTTCCTCTTCTCTCCTTTTCCTCTCTTCCTACTCTCTATTCCTCCTCTCTCTTCCTCCTCTCCCTTCCTCCTCTCTCTTCCTCCTCTCTCTTTTTCCTCTCTCTTCCTCCACTCTCTTCCTCCTCTGTCTTCCTCCTCTCTCCTCTTCCTCTGTTTTCCACCTCTCTGTTCCTCTTCTCTGTTCCTCCTCTCTGTTCCTCCACTCTCTTCCTCCTCTCTCTTCCTCCTCACTTTTCCTCCTCTCTCTTTTTCCTCTCTCTTCCTCCACTCTCTTCCTCCTCTGTCTTCCTCCTCTCTCCTCTTCCACTGTTTTCCACCTCTCTCTTCTACTCTCTCTTCCTCCTCTCTCTTCCTCCTCTCTCTTCCTCCTCTCTCTTCCTCCTCTCTTTTCCTCCTCTCTCTTCCTCCTCTCCCCTTTTCCTCTCTCTTCCTCTCTCTCAATTTCCTTTCTCTTCCTCCTCTCTCCTCCTACTCTGTCTTCCTCCTCTCTCTTCTTCCACTCTCTTCCTCCTCTCTCTTTCTCCTCTCTCTTTCTCCTCCCTCTTCTTCCTCTCTCTTCCTCCTCTCTTTTCCTCCTCTCTGTTCCTCCTCTCTTCTCTTCCTCTCTCTTTCTCCTCCCTCTTCATCCTCTCTCTTCCTCCTCTCTCTTCCTCCTCTCTCTTCCTTCTGTCTCTTCCTCGTCTCTACGCCTCCTCTCTCTTCCTCCTCTATCTTTCACCTCTCTCTACCTCATCACTTTTCCTCCTCTCTCCTTTTCCTCTCTTCCTCCTCTCTCTTCCTCCTCTCTCTTCCTCCTCTCTCTTCCTCCTCTGTCTTCCTCCTCTCTCTTTTTCCTCTCTCTTCCTCCACTCTCTTCCTCCTCTGTCTTCCTCCTCTCTCCTCTTCCTCTGTTTTCCAGCTCTCTCTTCCTCCTCTCTTCCTCCTCTCTCTTCCTCCTCTCTCTTCCTCCTCTCTCTTCCTCCTCTCTCTTCCTCCTCTCTCTTCCTCCTCTCCCCTTTTCCTCTATCTTCCTTCTCTCTCATTTTCCTTTCTCTTCCTCCTCTCTCTTCCTCCTCTGTCTTCCTCCTCTCTCCTCTTCCTCTCTCTTCCTCCTCTGTCTTCCTCCTCTCTCTTTCTCCTCTCTCTTCCTCCTCTCTCTTTCTCCTCCCTCTTCCTCCTCTCTCTTCCTCCTCTCTCCTCCTCCTCCCTCTTCTCTTTTCCACCTCTCTCCCCTTCCTCTCCCTTCCACATCTCTCTTCCTCCTGTCTCTTCCTCCTCACTTTTCCTCTTCTCACCTTTTCCTCTCTTCCTCCTCTCTATTCCTCCTCTCTCTTCCTCCTCTCCCTTCTTCCTCTCTCTTCCTCCCCTCTCTTTTTCCTTCTCTCTTCCTTCTCTCTCAATTTCCTTTCTCTTCCTCCTCTCTCTTCCTCCTCTCTCTTCCTCGTCTATCTTCCTCCTCTCTCTTCCTCCTTTATCTACCTCCTCTCTACCCTCCTGTCTCTTCCTCCTCTCTCTTCCTCCTCTGGCTTCCTCCTCTCTCCTCTTCCTCTCTCTTCCTCCTCTCTCTTCCTCCTCTCCCTTCCTCCTCTCTCTTCCTCCTGTCTCTTTTTCCTCTCTCTTCCTCCACTCTCTTCCTCCTCTGTCTTCCTCCTCTCTCCTCTTCCTCTGTTTTCCACCTCTCTGTTCCTCCTCTCTGTTCCTCCTCTCTCTTCCTCCTCTCTTTTCCTCCTGTCTCTTCCTCCTCTCCCCTTTTCCTCTCTCTTCCTTCTCTCTCAATTTCCTTTCTCTTCCTCCTCTCTCTTCCTCCTCTCTCTTCCTCGTCTATCTTCCTCCTCTCTCTTCCTCCTTTATCTACCTCCTCTCTACCCTCCTGTCTCTTCCTCCTCTCTCTTCCTCCTCCCTCTTCTCTTTTCCACCTCTCTCCTCTTTCTCGCCTTCCACCTCTCTCTTCCTCCTGTCTCTTCCTCCTCACTTTTCATCTTCTCTCCTTTTCCTCTCTTCCTCCTCTCTATTCCTCCTCTCTCTTCCTCCTCTCCCTTCCTCCTCTCTCTTCCTCCTCTCTCTTTTTCCTCTCTCTTCCTCCACTCTCTTCCTCCTCTGTCTTCCTCCTCTCTCCTCTTCCTCTGTTTTCCACCTCTCTGTTCCTCTTCTCTGTTCCTCCTCTCTGTTCCTCCTCTCTCTTCCTCCTCTCTCTTTCTCCTCTCTCTTCCTCCTCTCTCTTCCTCCTCTCTCTTCCTCCTCTCTGTTCCTCCTCTCTTCTCTTCCTCTCTCTTTCTCCTCCCTCTTCATCTTCTCTCTTCCTCCTCTCTCTTCCTCCTCTCTCTTCCTCCTCTCTCTTCCTCGTCTCTACGCCTCCTCTCTCTTCCTCCTCTCTCTTCCTCCTCTCTCTACCTCCTCACTTTTCCTCCTCTCTCCTTTTCCTCTCTTCCTCCTCTGTCTTCCTCCTCTCTCTTCCTCCTTTGTCTTCCTCCTCTCTATTTTTCCTCTCTCTTCCTCCACTGTCTTCCTCCTCTGTCTTCCTCCTCTCTCCTCTTCCTCTGTTTTCCAGCTCTCTCTTCCTCTTCTCTTCCTCCTCTCTCTTTCTCCTCTCTCTTCCTCCTCTCTTTTCCTCCTCTCTCTTCCTCCTCTCCCCTTTTCCTCTCTCTTCCTTCTCTCTCATTTTCCTTTCTCTTCCTCCTCTCTCTTCCTCCTCTCTCTTCCTCCTCTGTCTTCCTCCTCTCTCTTTCTCCTCTCTCTTCCTCCTCTCTCTTCCTCCTCTCCCCTTTTCCTCTCTCTTCCTCTCTCTCAATTTCCTTTCTCTTCCTCCTCTCTCCTCCTACTCTGTCTTCCTCCTCTCTCTTCTTCCACTCTCTTCCTCCTCTCTCTTTCTCCTCTCTCTTTCTCCTCCCTCTTCTTCCTCTCTCTTCCTCCTCTCTTTTCCTCCTCTCTGTTCCTCCTCTCTTCTCTTCCTCTCTCTTTCTCCTCCCTCTTCATCCTCTCTCTTCCTCCTCTCTCTTCCTCCTCTCTCTTCCTTCTGTCTCTTCCTCGTCTCTACGCCTCCTCTCTCTTCCTCCTCTATCTTTCACCTCTCTCTACCTCATCACTTTTCCTCCTCTCTCCTTTTCCTCTCTTCCTCCTCTCTCTTCCTCCTCTCTCTTCCTCCTCTCTCTTCCTCCTCTGTCTTCCTCCTCTCTCTTTTTCCTCTCTCTTCCTCCACCCTCTTCCTCCTCTGTCTTCCTCCTCTCTCCTCTTCCTCTGTTTTCCAGCTCTCTCTTCCTCCTCTCTTCCTCCTCTCTCTTCCTCCTCTCTCTTCCTCCTCTCTCTTCCTCCTCTCTCTTCCTCCTCTCTCTTCCTCCTCTCCCCTTTTCCTCTATCTTCCTTCTCTCTCATTTTCCTTTCTCTTCCTCCTCTCTCTTCCTCCTCTGTCTTCCTCCTCTCTCCTCTTCCTCTCTCTTCCTCCTCTGTCTTCCTCCTCTCTCTTTCTCCTCTCTCTTCCTCCTCTCTCTCCTCTCTCTTCCTCCTCTCTCTTCCTCCTCTCTTCTCTTCCTCTCTCTTTCTCCTCCCTCTTCCTCCTCTCTCTTCCTCCTCTCTCCTCCTCCTCCCTCTTCTCTTTTCCACCTCTCTCCCCTTCCTCTCCCTTCCACATCTCTCTTCCTCCTGTCTCTTCCTCCTCACTTTTCCTCTTCTCACCTTTTCCTCTCTTCCTCCTCTCTATTCCTCCTCTCTCTTCCTCCTCTCCCTTCTTCCTCTCTCTTCCTCCCCTCTCTTTTCCTCTCTCTTCCTCCACTGTCTTCCTCCTCTGTCTTCCTCCTCTCTCCTCTTCCTCTCTTTTCCAGCTCTCTCTTCCTCCTCTCTTCCTCCTCTCTCTTCCTCCTCTCTCTTCCTCCTCTCTTTTCCTCCTCTCTCTTCCTCCTCTCCCCTTTTCCTCTCTCTTCCTTCTCTCTCATTTTCCGTTCTCTTCCTCCTCTCTCTTCCTCCTCTGGCTTCCTCCTCTCTCCTCTTCCTCTCTCTTCCTCCTCTCTCTTCCTCCTCTCCCTTCCTCCTCTCTCTTCCTCCTGTCTCTTTTTCCTCTCTCTTCCTCCACTCTCTTCCTCCTCTGTCTTCCTCCTCTCTCCTCTTCCTCTGTTTTCCACCTCTCTGTTCCTCCTCTCTGTTCCTCCTCTCTCTTCCTCCTCTCTTTTCCTCCTGTCTCTTCCTCCTCTCCCCTTTTCCTCTCTCTTCCTTCTCTCTCAATTTCCTTTCTCTTCCTCCTCTCTCTTCCTCCTCTCTCTTCCTCGTCTATCTTCCTCCTCTCTCTTCCTCCTTTATCTACCTCCTCTCTACCCTCCTGTCTCTTCCTCCTCTCTCTTCCTCCTCCCTCTTCTCTTTTCCACCTCTCTCCTCTTTCTCTCCCTTCCACCTCTCTCTTCCTCCTGTCTCTTCCTCCTCACTTTTCATCTTCTCTCCTTTTCCTCTCCTCCTCCTCTCTATTCCTCCTCTCTCTTCTCCTCTCCCTTCCTCCTCTCTCTTCCTCCTCTCTCTTTTTCCTCTCTCTTCCTCCACTCTCTTCCTCCTCTGTCTTCCTCCTCTCTCCTCTTCCTCTGTTTTCCACCTCTCTGTTCCTCTTCTCTGTTCCTCCTCTCTGTTCCTCCTCTCTGTTCCTCCTCTCTCTTTCTCCTCTCTCTTCCTCCTCTCTCTTCCTCCTCTCTCTTCCTCCTCTCTGTTCCTCCTCTCTTCTCTTCCTCTCTCTTTCTCCTCCCTCTTCATCTTCTCTCTTCCTCCTCTCTCTTCCTCTTCTCTCTTCCTCCTCTCTCTTCCTCGTCTCTACGCCTCCTCTCTCTTCCTCCTCTCTCTTCCTCCTCTCTCTACCTCCTCACTTTTCCTCCTCTCTCCTTTTCCTCTCTTCCTCCTCTGTCTTCCTCCTCTCTCTTCCTCCTTTGTCTTCCTCCTCTCTATTTTTCCTCTCTCTTCCTCCACTGTCTTCCTCCTCTGTCTTCCTCCTCTCTCCTCTTCCTCTGTTTTCCAGCTCTCTCTTCCTCTTCTCTTCCTCCTCTCTCTTTCTCCTCTCTCTTCCTCCTCTCTTTTCCTCCTCTCTCTTCTCCCTCTCCCTTTTCCTCTCTCTTCCTTCTCTCTCACTTTCCTTTCTCTTCCTCCTCTCTCTTCCTCCTCTGTCTTCCTCCTCTCTCCTCTTCCTCTCTCTTCCTCCTCTCTCTTCTACTCTCTCTTCCTCCTCTCTCTTTTTCCTCTCTCTTCTACTCTCTCTTCCTCCTCTCTTTTCCTCTTCTCTCTTCCTCCTCTCCCCTTTTCCTCTCTCTTCCTCTCTCTCTATTTCCTTTCTCTTCCTCCTCTCTCTTCCTCCTCTCTCTTCCTCCTCTATCTTCCTCCTCTCTGTTCCTCCTCTATCTTCCTCCTCTCTACCCTCCTGTCTCTTCCTCCTCTCTCTTCCTCCTCCCTCTTCTCTTTTCCACCTCTCTCCTCTATCTCTCCCTTCCACCTCTCTCTTCCTCCTGTCTCTTCCTCCTCACTTTTCATCTTCTCTCCTTTTCATCTCTTCCTTCTCTCTATTCCTCCTCTCTCTTCCTCCTCTCTCTTCCTCCTCTCTCTTCCTCCTCTCTTTTCCTCCTCTCTCTTCCTTCTCTCTCTATTTCCTCTCTCTTCCTCCACTCTCATTTTCCTTTCTCTTCCTCCTCTCTCTTCCTCCTCTCTCTTTCTCCTCTCTATTCCTCCTCTCTCTTTCTCCTCTCTCTTCCTCCTCTCTCTTCCTCCTCTATCTTCCTCCTCTCTCTTCCTCCTCTATCTTCCTCCTCTCTCTTTCTCCTCTCTCATCCTCCTCTCTCTTCCTCCTCTCTTCTCTTCCTCTCTCTTTCTCCTCCCTCTTCCTCCTTTCTCTTCCACCTCTCTCTTTCTCCTCTCTCTTCCTCCTCTCTCTTCCTCCTCTATCTTCCTCCTCTCTACCCCTCGTCTCTCTTCCTCCTCTCTCTTCCTCCTCCCTCATCTCTTTTCCACCTCTCTCCTCATCCTCTCCCTTCCACATCTCTCTTCCTCCTGTCTCTTCCTCCTCACTTTTCCTCTTCTCTCCTTTTCCTCTCTTCCTCCTCTCTATTCCTCCTCTCTCTTCCTCCTCTCCCTTCCTCCTCTCTCTTCCTCCTCTCTCTTTTTCCTCATCTTCCTCCACTCTCTTCCTCCTCTGTCTTCCTCCTCTCTCCTCTTCCTCTGTTTTCCACCTCTCTGTTCCTCATCTCTGTTCCTCCTCTCTCTTCCTCCTCTCTCTTCCTCCTCTCTCTTCCTCCTCTCTCTTCCTTCTCTCCCCTTTTCCTCTCTCTTCCTTCTCTCTCATTTTCCTTTCTCTTCCTCCTCTCTCTTCCTCCTTTGTCTTCCTTCTCACTCCTCTTCCTCTCTCTTCCTCCTCTCTCTTCCTCCTCTATCTTTCTCCTCTCTCTTCATCCTCTCTCTTTCTCCTCTCTCTTCCTCCTCTCTCTTCCTCCTCTATCTTCCTCCTCTCTCTTCCTCATCTATCTTCCTCCTCTCTCTTCCTCCTCTATCTTCCTCCTCTCTATCCTCCTCTCTACCCTCCCTCTCTCTTCCTCCTCTCTCTTCCTTCTCCCTCTTCTCTTTTCCACCTCTCTCCTCTTCCTCTCCCTCCACCTCTCTCTTCCTCCTGTCTCTTCCTCCTCACTTTTCCTCTTCTCTCCTTTTCCTCTCTTCCTCCTCTCTATTCCTCCTCTCTCTTCCTCCTCTCTGTTCCTCCTCTGTCTTCCTCCTCTCTCTTTTTCCTCTCTCTTCCTCCACTCTCTTCCTCCTCTGTCTTCCTCCTCTCTCCTCTTCCTCTGTTTTCCACCTCTCTGTTCCTCCTCTCTGTTCCTCCTCTCTCTTCCTCCTCTCTCTTCCTCCTCTCTCTTCCTCCTCTCTCTTCCTCCTCTCTTTTCCTCCTCTCTCTTCCTTCTCTCCCCTTTTCCTCTCTCTTCCTTCTCTCTCATTTTCCTTTCTCTTCCTCCTCTCTCTTCCTCCTTTGTCTTCCTCCTCACTCCTCTTCCTCTCTCTTCCTCCTCTCTCTTCCTCCTCTCTCTTTCTCCTCTCTCTTCCTCCTCTCTCTTCTCCTCTCTCTTCCTCCTCTCTCTTCCTCCTCTATCTTCCTCCTCTCTCTTCCTCCTCTATCTTCCTCCTCTCTCTTCCTCCTCTATCTTCCTCCTCTACCCTCCTCTCTCTTCCTCCTCTCTCTTCCTTCTCCCTCTTCTCTTTTCCACCTCTCTCCTCTTCCTCTCCCTTCCACCTCTCTCTTCCTCCTGTCTCTTCCTCCTCACTTTCCTCTTCTCTCCTTTTCCTCTCTTCCTCCTCTCTATTCTCCTCTCTCTTCCTCCTCTCCCTTCCTCCTCTCTCTTCCTCCTCTCTCTTTTTTCCCTCTCTCTTCCTCCACTCTCTTCCTCCTCTGTCTTCCTCGTCTCTCCTCTTCCTCTGTTTTCCACCTCTCTGTTCCTCCTATCTGTTCCTCCTCTCTGTTCCTCCTCTCTCTTCTCCTCTCTCTTCCTCCTCTCTCTTCCTCCTCTCTTTTCCACCTCTCTCTTCCTTCTCTCCCCTTTCCTCTCTCTTCCTTCTCTCTCATTTTCTTTTCTCTTCCTCCTCTCTCTTTCTCCTCTGTCTTCCTCCTCTCTCCTCTTCCTCTCTCTTCCTCCTCTCTCTTCCTCCTCTCTCTTTCTCCTCTCTCTCTCTCCTCTCTCTCTCTTCTCCTCTCTCTTCCTCCTCTCTCTCCTCTCTTCTCTTCTCTCTCTTTCTCCTCCCTCTTCCTCTTTTCTCTTCCACCTCTCTCTTCCTCTTCTCTTTTCTCCTCTCTCTTTCTCCTCTCTCGTCATCCTCTCTCTTCCTCCTCTCTACCTCTCCTCTCTCTTCCTCCTCTCTCTTCCTCCTCCCTCATCTCTTTTCCTCCTCTCTCCTCTTCCTCTCTCTTCCTCCTCTCTCTTCCTCCTCTCTCTTCCTCCTCTCTCTTCCTCCTCTCTTCTTTTTCCTCTCTCTTCCTCCACTCTCTTCCTCCTCTGTCTTCCTCCTCTCTCCTCTACCTTTGTTTTCCACCTCTCTCTTCCTCCTCTCTCTTCCTCCTCTCTCTTCCTCCTCTCTCTTCCTCCTCTCTCTTCCTCCTCTCTTTTCCTCCTCTCTCTTCCTCCTCTCCCTTTTCCTCTCTCTTCCTTCTTTCTCCTCTTCCTCTCTCTTCCTCCTCTCTCTTCCTCCTCTCTCTTCCTCCTCTCTCTTTCTCCTCTCTCTCCTCTCTCTTTCTCCTCTCTCATCCTCCTCTCTCTTCCTCCTCTCTTCTCTTCCTCTCTCTTTCTCCTCCCTCTTCCTCCATTCTCTTCCACCTCTCTCTTCCTCCTCTCTCTTCCTCCTCTCTCTTCCTCCTCTCTCTTCCTGCTCCCTCTTCTCTTTTCCACCTCTCTCCTCTTCCTCTCCCTTCCACCTCTCTTCCTCATGTCTCTTCCTCCTCACTTTTCCTCTTCTCTCCTTTTCCTCTCTTCCTCCTCTCTATTCCTCCTCTCTCTTCCTCCTCTCCCTTCCTCCTCTCTCTTCCTCCTCTCTCTTTTTCCTCTCTCTTCCTCCACTCTCTTCCTCCTCTGTCTTCCTCCTCTCTCCTCTTCCTCTGTTTTCCACCTCTCTGTTCCTCCTCTCTGTTCCTCCTCTCTCTTCCTCCTCTCTCTTCCTCCTCTCTCTTCCTCCTCTCTCTTCCTCCTCTCTTTCCTCCTCTCTCTTCCTTCTCTCTCTATTTCCTCTCTCTTCCTCCACTCTCATTTTCCTTTCTCTTCCTCCTCTCTCTTCCTCCTCTCTCTTTCTCCTCTCTATTCCTCCTCTCTCTTTCTCCTCTCTCTCCTCCTCTCTCTTCCTCCTCTCTCTTCCTCCTCTCTCTTCCTCCTCTATCATCCTCCTCTCTCTTTCTCCTCTCTCATCCTCCTCTCTCTTCCTCCTCTCTCTCTTCCTCTCTCTTTCTCCTCCCTCTTCCTCCTTTCTCTTCCACCTCTCTCTTCTCCTCTCTCTTCCTCCTCTCTCTTCCTCCTCTATCTTCCTCCTCTCTCTTCCTCCTCTCTCTTCCTCCTCTCTCTTCCTCCTCCTCATCTCTTTCCACCTCTCTCCTCATCCTCTCCCTTCCACATCTCTCTTCCTCCTGTCTCTTCCTCCTCACTTTCCTCTTCTCTCCTTTTCCTCTCTTCCTCCTCTCTATTCCTCCTCTCTCTTCCTCCTCTCCCTTCCTCCTCTCTCTTCCTCCTCTCTCTTTTTCCTCATCTTCCTCCACTCTCTTCCTCCTCTGTCTTCCTCCTCTCTCCTCTTCCTCTGTTTTCCACCTCTCTGTTCCTCATCTCTGTTCGTCCTCTCTCTTCCTCCTCTCTCTTCCTCCTCTCTCTTTCCTCCTCTCTCTTCCTCCTCTCTCTTCCTTCTCTCCCCTTTTCCTCTCTCTTCCTTCTCTCTCATTTCCTTTCTCTTCCTCCTCTCTCTTCCTCCTTTGTCTTCCTTCTCACTCCTCTTCCTCTCTCTTCCTCCTCTCTCATCCTCCTCTATCTTTCTCCTCTCTCTTCTCCTCTCTCTTTCTCCTCTCTCTTCCTCCTCTCTCTTTCTCCTCTCTCTTCCTCCTCTCTCTTCTCCTCTCTTCTCTTCCTCTTTCTTTCTCCTCCCTCTTCCTCCTTTCTCTTCCACCTCTCTCTTCTCCTCTCTTTTCCTCCTCTCTCTTTCTCCTCTCTCGTCCTCCTCTCTCTTCCTCCTCTCTACCCCTCCTCTCCTTTCCTCCTCTCTCTTCCTCCTCCTCATCTCTTTTCCTCCTCTCTCCTCTTCCTCTCCCTTCCACCTCTCTCTTCCTCCTCTCTCTTCCTCCTCACTTTTCCTCCTCTCTCCTTTTCCTCTCTTCCTCCTCTCTCTTCCTCCTCTCTCTTCCTCCTCTCTCTTCCTCCTCTCTTCTTTTTCCTCTCTCTTCCTCCACTCTCTTCCTCCTCTGTCTGCCCCCTCTCTCCTCGTCCTTTGTATTCCACCTCTCTCTTCCTCGTCTCTCTTCTCCTCTCTCTTCCTCCTCTCTTTTCCTCCTCTCTCTTCCTCCTCTCCCCTATTCCTCTCTCTTCCTTCTCTCTCATTTTCCTTTCTCTCCTCCACTCTCTTCCTCCTCTGTCTTCCTCCTCTCTCCTGTCCCTCTCTCTTCCTCCTCTCTCCTCCTCCACTCTCTTCCTCCTCTCTCCTCTTCCTCTCTTCCTCCTCTCTCTTCCTCCTCTCTCTTCCACCTCTCTCTTCCTCCTCTCTCTTCCTCCTCTCTCTTCCTCCTCTCTCTTCCACCTCTCTCTTCCTCCTCTCTAACTCTCCTCTCTCTGCCTCCTCTTTCTTCCTCCTGTCTCTTCCTCCTCACTTTTCCTCTTCTCTCCTTTTCCTCTCTTCCTCCTCTCTATTCCTCCTCTCTCTTCCTCCTCTCCCTTCCTCCTCTCTCTCCTCCTCTCTCTTTTTCCTCTCTCTTCCTCCACTCTCTTCCTCCTCTGTCTTCCTCGTCTCTCCTCTTCCTCTGTTTTCCACCTCCCTGTTCCTCCTCTCTGTTCTCCTCTCTGTTCCTCCTCTCTCTTTCTCCTCTCTCTTCTCCTCTCTCTTCCTCCTCTCTTTCCACCTCTCTCTTCTTCTCTCCCTTTTCCTCTCTCTTCCTTCTCTCTCATTTCTTTCTCTTCCTCCTCTCTCTTTCTCCTCTGTCTTCCTCCTCTCTCCTCTTCCTCTCTCTTCCTCCTCTCTCTTCCTCCTCTCTCTTTCTCTTCTCTCTTCTCCTCCCTCTTCCTCTTTCTCTTCCACCTCTCTCTTCCTCCTCTCTTTTCCTCCTCTCTCTTTCTCCTCTCTCGTCATCCTCTCTCTTCCTCCTCTCTACCCTCCTCTCTCTTCCTCCTCTCTCTTCCTCCTCCCTCATCTCTTTTCCTCCTCTCTCCTCTTCCTCTCTCTTCCTCCTCTCTCTTCCTCCTCTCTCTTCCTCCTCTCTCTTCCTCCTCTCTCTTTTTCCTCTCTTTCTCCACTCTCTTCCTCCTCTGTCTTCCTCCTTTCTCCTCTACCTTTGTTTTCCACCTCTCTCTTCCTCCTCTCTCTTCCTCCTCTCTCTTCCTCCTCTCTCTTCCTCCTCTCTCTTCCTCCTCTCTTTTCCTCCTCTCTCTTCCTCCTCTCCCCTTTTCCTCTCTCTTCCTTCTTTCTCCTCTTCCTCTCTCTTCCTCCTCTCTCTTCCTCCTCTCTCTTCCTCCTCTCTCTTTCTCCTCTCTCTTCCTCTTCTCTCTTTCTCCTCTCTCATCCTCCTCTCTCTTCTCCTCTCTTCTCTTCCTCTCTCTTCTCCTCCCTCTTCCTCCATTCTCTTCCACCTCTCTCTTCCTCCTCTCTCTTCCTCCTCTCCCTTCCTCCTCTATCTTCCTCCTCTCTACCCCTCCTCTCTCTTCCTCCTCTCTCTTCCTCCTCCCTCTTCTCTTTTCCACCTCTCTCCCCTTCCTCTCCCTTCCACCTCTCTCTTCCTCCTGTCTCTTCCTCCTCACTTTTCCTCTTCTCTCCTTTTCCTCTCTTCCTCCTCTCTATTCCTCCTCTCTCTTCCTCCTCTCCTTCCTCCTCTCTCTTCCTCCTCTCTCTTTTCCTCTCTCTTCCTCCACTCTCTTCCTCCTCTGTCTTCCTCCTCTCTCTTCTTCCTCTGTTTTCCACCTCTCTGTTCCTCCTCTCTGTTCCTCCTCTCTGTTCCTCCTCTCTCTTCCTCCTCTCTCTTCCTCCTCTCTCTTCCTCCTCTCTTTTCCTCCTCTCTCTTCCTCCTCTCCCCTTTTCTCTTTCTTCCTTCTCTCTCATTTTTCTTTCTCTTCCTCCTCTCTCTTCCTCCTCTGTCTTCCTCCTCTCTCCTCTTCCTCTCTCTTCCTCCTCTCTCTTCCTCCTCTCTCTTCCTCCTTTCTCTTCCACCTCTCTCTTCCTCCTCTCTTTCCTCCTCTCTCTTTCTCCTCTCTCGTCATCCTCTCTCTTCCTCCTCTCTACCCCTCCTCTCTCTTCCTCCTCTCTCTTCCTCCTCCCTCATCTCTTTCCTCCTCTCTCCTCTTCCTCTCTCTTCCTCCTCTCTCTTCCTCCTCTCTCTTCCTCCTCTCACTTCCTCCTCTCTTCTTTTTCCTCTCTCTTCCTCCACTCTCTTCCTCATCTGTCTTCCTCCTCTCTCCTTACCTTTGTTTTCCACCTCTCTCTTCCTCCTCTCTCTTCCTCCTCTATCTCCTCCTCTCTCTTCCTCCTCTATCTTCCTCCTCTCTACCCCTCCTCTCTCTTCCTTCTCCCTCTTCTCTTTTCCACCTCTCTCCTCTTCCTCTCCCTTCCACCTCTCTCTTCCTCCTGTCTCTTCCTCCTCACTTTTCCTCTTCTCTCCTTTTCCTCTCTTCCTCCTCTCTCTTCCTCCTCTCTCTTTCTCCTCTCTCTTCCTCCTCTCTCTTTCTCCTCTCTCTTCCTCCTCTCTCTTCCTCCTCTCTTCTGTTCCTCTCTCTTTCTCCTCCCTCTTCCTCTTTTCTCTTCCACCTCTCTCTTCCTCCTCTCTTTTCCTCCTCTCTCTTTCTCCTCTCTCGTCATCCTCTCTTTTCCTCCTCTGTACCCCTCCTCTCTCTTCCTCCTCTCTCTTCCTCCTCCCTCATCTCTTTTCCTCCTCTCTCCTCTTCCTCTCTCTTCCTCCTCTCTCTTCCTCCTCTCTCTTCCTCCTCTCTCTTCCTCCTCTCTTCTTTTTCCTCTCTCTTCCTCCACTCTCTTCCTCCTCTGTCTTCCTCCTCTCTCCTCTACCTTGTTTTCCACCTCTCTCTTCCTCCTCTCTCTTCCTCCTCTCTCTTCCTCCTCTCTCTTCCTCCTCTCTCTTCCTCCTCTCTCTTCCTCCTCTCTTTTCCTCCTCTCTCTTCCTCCTCTCCCCTTTTCCTCTCTCTTCCTTCTTTCTCCTCTTCCTCTCTCTTCCTCCTCTCTCTTCCTTCTCTCTCTTCCTCCTCTCTCTTTCTCCTCTCTCTTCTCCTCTCTCTTTCTCCTCTCTCATCCTCCTCTCTCTTCCTCCTCTCTTCTCTTCCTCTCTCTTTCTCCTCCCTCTTCCTCCATTCTCTTCCTCCTCTCCCCTTCCTCCTCTCTCTCCTCCTCTCTCTTTTTCCTCTCTCTTCCTCCACTCTCTTCCTCCTCTGTCTTCCTCCTCTCTCCTCTTCCTCTGTTTTCCACCTCTCTGTTCCTCTTCTCTGTTCCTCCTCTCTGTTCCTCCACTCTCTTCCTCCTCTCTCTTCCTCCTCACTTTTCCTCCTCTCTCTTTTTCCTCTCTCTTCCTCCACTCTCTTCCTCCTCTGTCTTCCTCCTCTCTCCTCTTCTCTGTTTTCCACCTCTCTCTTCTACTCTCTCTTCCTCCTCTCTCTTCCTCCTCTCTCTTTCTCCTGTCTCTTCCTCCTCTCTTTTCCTCCTCTCTCTTCCTCCTCTCCCCTTTTCCTCTCTCTTCCTCTCTCTCAATTTCCTTTCTCTTCCTCCTCTCTCCTCCTACTCTGTCTTCCTCCTCTCTCTTCTTCCACTCTCTTCCTCCTCTCTCTTTCTCCTCTCTCTTTCTCCTCCCTCTTCTTCCTCTCTCTTCCTCCTCTCTTTTCCTCCTCTCTGTTCCTCCTCTTTTCTCTTCCTCTCTCTTTCTCCTCTCTCTTCCTCCTCTCTCTTCCTTCTGTCTCTTCCTCGTCTCTACGCCTCCTCTCTCTTCCTCCTCTATCTTTCACCTCTCTCTACCTCATCACTTTTCCTCCTCTCTCCTTTTCCTCTCTTCCTCCTCTCTCTTCCTCCTCTCTCTTCCTCCTCTCCTTCCTCCTCTCTCTTTTTCCTCTCTCTTCCTCCACTCTCTTCCTCCTCTGTCTTCCTCCTCTCTCCTCTTCCTCTGTTTTCCAGCTCTCTCTTCCTCCTCTCTTCCTCCTCTCTCTTCCTCCTCTCTCTTCCTCCTCTCTCTTCCTCCTCTCCCCTTTTCCTCTATCTTCCTTCTCTCATTTTCCTTTCTCTTCCTCCTCTCTCTTCCTCCTCTGTCTTCCTCCTCTCTCCTCTTCCTCTCTCTTCCTCCTCTGTCTTCCTCCTCTCTCTTTCTCCTCTCTCTTCCTCCTCTCTCTTTCTCCTCTCTCTTCCTCCTCTCTCTTCCTCCTCTCTTCTCTTCCTCTCTCTTTCTCCTCCCTCTTCCTCCTCTCTCTTCCTCCTCTCTCCTCCTCCTCCCTCTTCTCTTTTCCACCTCTCTCCCCTTCCTCTCCTTCCACATCTCTCTTCCTCCTGTCTCTTCCTCCTCACTTTTCCTCTTCTCACCTTTTCCTCTCTTCCTCCTCTCTATTCCTCCTCTCTCTTCCTCCTCTCCTTCCTCCTCTCTCTTCCTCCCCTCTCTTTTTCCTCTCTCTTCCTCCACTGTCTTCCTCCTCTCTCCTCTTCCTCTGTTTTCAGCTCTCTCTTCCTCCTCTCTTCCTCCTCTCTCTTCCTCCTCTCTCTTCCTCCTCTCTTTCTCCTCTCTCTTCCTCCTCTCCCCTTTCCTCTCTCTTCCTTCTCTCTCATTTTCCTTTCTCTTCCTCCTCTCTCTTCCTCCTCTGGCTTCCTCCTCTCTCCTCTTCCTCTCTCTTCCTCCTCTCTCTTCCTCCTCTCCCTTCCTCCTCTCTCTTCCTCCTGTCTCTTTTTCCTCTCTCTTCCTCCACTCTCTTCCTCCTCTGTCTTCCTCCTCTCTCCTCTTCCTCTGTTTTCCACCTCTCTGTTCCTCCTCTCTGTTCTCCTCTCTCTTCTCCTCTGTCTTCCTCCTCTCTCCTCTTCCTCTCTCTCTCCTCTCTCTTCCTCCTCTCTCTTTCTCCTCTCTCTTCCTCCTCTCTCTTTCTCCTCTCTCTTCTCCTCTCTCTTCCTCCTCTCTTTCTTCCTCTCTCTTTCTCCTCCCTCTTCCTCCTCTCTCTTCCTCCTCTCTCCTCCTCCTCCTCTTCTCTTTTCCAACTCTCTCCCCTTCCTCTCCCTTCCACATCTCTCTTCCTCCTGTCTCTTCCTCCTCACTTTTCCTCTTCTCACTTTTTCCTCTCTTCCTCCTCTCTATTCCTCCTCTCTCTTCTCCTCTCCCTTCCTCCTCTCTCTTCCTCCCTCTCTTTTTCCTCTCTCTTCTTCCACTGTCTTCCTCCTCTGTCTTCCTCCTCTCTCCTCTTCCTCTGTTTTCCAGCTCTCTCTTCCTCCTCTCTTCCTCCTCTCTCTTCCTCCTCTCTCTTCCTCCTCTCTTTTCCTCCTCTCTCTTCCTCCTCTCCCCTTTTCCTCTCTCTTCCTTCTCTCTCATTTTCCTTTCTCTTCCTCCTCTCTCTTCCTCCTCTGGCTTCCTCCTCTCTCCTCTTCCTCTCTCTTCCTCCTCTCTCTTCCTCCTCTCCCTTCCTCCTCTCTCTTCCTCCTGTCTCTTTTTCCTCTCTCTTCCTCCACTCTCTTCCTCCTCTGTCTTCCTCCTCTCTCCTCTTCCTCTGTTTTCCACCTCTCTGTTCCTCCTCTCTGTTCCTCCTCTTTCTTCCTCCTCTCTTTTCCTCCTCTCTCTTCCTCCTCTCCCCTTTTCCTCTCTCTTCCTTCTCTCTCAATTTCCTTTCTCTTCCTCCTCTCTCTTCCTCCTCTCTCTTCCTCCTCTATCTCTCCTCTCTCTTCCTCCTTTATCTACCTCCTCTCTACCCTCCTGTCTCTTCCTCCTCTCTCTTACTCCTCCCTCTTCTCTTTTCCATCTCTCTCATCTTTCTCTCCCTTCCACCTCTCTCTTCCTCCTGTCTCTTCCTCCTCACTTTTCATCTTCTCTCCTTTTCCTCTCTTCTTCCTCTCTATTCCTCCTCTCTCTTTCTCCTCTCCCTACCTCCTCTCTCTTCCTCCTCTCTCTTTTTCCTCTCTCTTCCTCCACTCTCTTCCTCCTCTGTCTTCCTCCTCTCTCCTCTTCCTCTGTTTTCCACCTCTCTGTTCCTCTTCTCTGTTCCTCCTCTCTGTTCCTCCTCTCTCTTCCTCCTCTCTCTTTCTCCTCTCTCTTCCTCCTCTCTCTTCCTCCTCTCTCTTCCTCCTCTCTGTTCCTCCTCTCTTCTCTTCCTCTCTCTTTCTCCTCCCTCTTCATCTTCTCTCTTCCTCCTTTCTCTTCCTCCTCTCTCTTCCTCCTCTCTCTTCCTCGTCTCTACGCCTCCTCTCTCTTCCTCCTCTCTCTTCTTCCTCTCTCTACCTCCTCACTTTTCCTCCTCTCTCCTTTCCTCTCTTCCTCCTCTCTCTTCCTCCTCTCTCTTCCTCCTTTGTCTTCCTCCTCTCTATTTTTCCTCTCTCTTCCTCCACTGTCTTCCTCCTCTGTCTTCCTCCTCTCTCCTCTTCCTCTGTTTTCCAGCTCTCTCTTCCTCCTCCTCTTCCTCCTCTCTCTTTCTCCTCTCTCTTCCTCCTCTCTTTTCCTCCTCTCTCTTCCTCCTCTCCCCTTTTCCTCTCTCTTCCTTCTCTCTCATTTTCCTTTCTCTTCCTCCTCTCTCTTCCTCCTCTGTCTTCCTCCTCTCTCTTCCTCCTCTCTCTTTCTCCTCTCTCTTCCTCCTCTCTCTTCCTCCTCTGTTCTCTTCCTCTCTCTTTCTCCTCCCTCTTCCTCCTTTCTCTTCCACCTCTCTCTTCCTCCTCTCTTTTCCTCCTCTCTCTTTCTCCTCTCTCGTCCTCCTCTCTCTTCCTCCTCTCTACCCCTCCTCTCTCTTCCTCCTCTCTCTTCCTCCTCACTTTTCCTCCTCTCTCCTTTTCCTCTCTTCCTCCTCTCTCTTCCTCCTCTCTCTTCCTCCTCTCTTTTCCTCCTCTCTCTTCCTCCTCTCTCCCTTTTCCTCTCTCTTCCTTCTCTCTCACTTTCCTTTCTCTTCCTCCTCTCTCTTCCTCCTCTGTCTTCCTCCTCTCTCCTCTTCCTCTCTCTTCCTCCTCTCTCTTCTACTCTCTCTTCCTCCTCTCTCTTTTTCCTCTCTCTTCTACTCTCTCTCCTCCTCTCTTTTCCTCCTCTCTCTTCCTCCTCTCCCCTTTTCCTCTCTCTTCCTCTCTCTCTATTTCCTTTCTCTTCCTCCTCTCTCTTCCTCCTCTCTCTTCCTCTTCCCTCTTCTCTTTTCCACCTCTCTCCTCTTTCTCTCCCTTCCACCTCTCTCTTCCTCCTGTCTCTTCCTCCTCACTTTTCATCTTCTCTCCTTTTCCTCTCTTCCTCCTCTCTAATCCTCCTCTCTCTTCCTCCTCGCCCTTCCTCCTCTCTCTTCCTCCTCTCTCTTTTTCCTCTCTCTTCCTCCAATCTCTTCCTCCTCTGTCTTCCTCCTCTCTCCTCATCCTCTGTTTTCCACCTCTCTGTTCCTCTTCTCTGTTCCTCCTCTCTCTTCCTCCTCTCTCTTCCTCCTCTCTCTTTCTCCTCTCTCTTCCTCCTCTCTCTTCCTCCTCTCTCTTCCTCCTCTCTGTTCCTCCTCTCTTCTCTTCCTCTCTCTTTCTCCTCCCTCTTCATCTTCTCTCTTCCTCCTCTCTCTTCCTCCTCTCTCTTCCTCCTCTCTCTACCTCCTCACTTTTCCTCCTCTCTCCTTTTCCTCTCTTCCTCCTCTCTCTTCCTCCTCTCTCTTCCTCCTTTGTCTTCCTCCCCTCTCTTTTTCCTCTCTCTTCCTCCACTGTCTTCCTCCTCTGTCTTCCTCCTCTCTCCTCTTCCTCTGTTTTCCATCTCTCTCTTCCTCCTCTCTTCCTCCTCTCTCTTCCTCCTCTCTCTTCCTGCTCTCTTTTCCTCCTCTCTCTTCCTCCTCTCTTCTCTTCCTCTCTCTTTCTCCTCCCTCTTCCTCCTCTCTCTTCCTCCTCTCTCCTCCTCCTCCCTCTTCTCTTTTTCCACCTCTCTCCCCTTCCTCTCCCTTCCACATCTCTCTTCCTCCTGTCTCTTCCTCCTCACTTTTCCTCTTCTCACCTTTTCCTCTCTTCCTCCTCTCTATTCCTCCTCTCTCTTCCTCCTCTCCCTTCCTCCTCTCTCTTCCTCCCTCTCTTTTTCCTCTCTCTTCCTCCACTGTCTTCCTCCTCTGTCTTCCTCCTCTCTCCTCTTCCTCTGTTTTCCAGCTCTCTCTTCCTCCTCTCTTCCTCCTCTCTCTTCCTCCTCTCTCTTCCTCCTCTCTTTTCCTCCTCTCTCTTCCTCCTCTCCCCTTTTCCTCTCTCTTCCTTCTCTCTCATTTTCCTTTCTCTTCCTCCTCTCTCTTCCTCCTCTGGCTTCCTCCTCTCTCCTCTTCCTCTCTCTTCCTCCTCTCTCTTCCTCCTCTCCCTTCCTCCTCTCTCTTCCTCCTGTCTCTTTTTCCTCTCTCTTCCTCCACTCTCTTCCTCCTCTGTCTTCCTCCTCTCTCCTCTTCCTCTGTTTTCCACCTCTCTGTTCCTCCTCTCTGTTCCTCCTCTCTCTTCCTCCTCTGTCTTCCTCCTCTCTCCTCTTCCTCTCTCTTCTCCTCTCTCTTCCTCCTCTCTCTTTCTCCTTTCTCTTCCTCCTCTCTCTTTCTCCTCTCTCTTCCTCCTCTCTCTTCCTCCTCTCTTTTCTTCCTCTCTCTTTCTCCTCCCTCTTCCTCCTCTCTCTTCCTCCTCTCTCCTCCTCCTCCCTCTTCTCTTTTCCAACTCTCTCCCCTTCCTCTCCCTTCCACATCTCTCTTCCTCCTGTCTCTTCCTCCTCACTTTTCCTCTTCTCACTTTTTCCTCTCTTCTCCTCTCTATTCCTCCTCTCTCTTCCTCCTCTCCCTTCCTCCTCTCTCTTCCTCCCTCTCTTTTTCCTCTCTCTTCTTCCACTGTCTTCCTCCTCTGTCTTCCTCCTCTCTCCTCTTCCTCTGTTTTCCAGCTCTCTCTTCCTCCTCTCTTCCTCCTCTCTCTTCCTCCTCTCTCTTCCTCCTCTCTTTTCCTCCTCTCTCTTCCTCCTCTCCCCTTTTCCTCTCTCTTCCTTCTCTCTCATTTTCCTTTCTCTTCCTCCTCTCTCTTCCTCCTCTGGCTTCCTCCTCTCTCCTCTTCCTCTCTCTTCCTCCTCTCTCTTCCTCCTCTCCCTTCCTCCTCTCTCTTCCTCCTGTCTCTTTTTCCTCTCTCTTCCTCCACTCTCTTCCTCCTCTGTCTTCCTCCTCTCTCCTCTTCCTCTGTTTTCCACCTCTCTGTTCCTCCTCTCTGTTCCTCCTCTTTCTTCCTCCTCTCTTTTCCTCCTCTCTCTTCCTCCTCTCCCCTTTTCCTCTCTCTTCCTTCTCTCTCAATTTCCTTTCTCTTCCTCCTCTCTCTTCCTCCTCTCTCTTCCTCCTCTATCTTCCTCCTCTCTCTTCCTCCTTTATCTACCTCCTCTCTACCCTCCTGTCTCTTCCTCCTCTCTCTTACTCCTCCCTCTTCTCTTTTCCATCTCTCTCCTCTTTCTCTCCCTTCCACCTCTCTCTTCCTCCTGTCTCTTCCTCCTCACTTTTCATCTTCTCTCCTTTTCCTCTCTTCCTCCTCTCTATTCCTCCTCTCTCTTTCTCCTCTCCCTACCTCCTCTCTCTTCCTCCTCTCTCTTTTTCCTCTCTCTTCCTCCACTCTCTTCCTCCTCTGTCTTCCTCCTCTCTCCTCTTCCTCTGTTTTCCACCTCTCTGTTCCTCTTCTCTGTTCCTCCTCTCTGTTCCTCCTCTCTCTTCCTCCTCTCTCTTTCTCCTCTCTCTTCCTCCTCTCTCTTCTCCTCTCTCTTCCTCCTCTCTGTTCCTCCTCTCTTCTCTTCCTCTCTCTTTCTCCTCCCTCTTCATCTTCTCTCTTCCTCCTTTCTCTTCCTCCTCTCTCTTCCTCCTCTCTCTTCCTCGTCTCTACGCCTCCTCTCTCTTCCTCCTCTCTCTTCCTCCTCTCTCTACCTCCTCACTTTTCCTCCTCTCTCCTTTTCCTCTCTTCCTCCTCTCTCTTCCTCCTCTCTCTTCCTCCTTTGTCTTCCTCCTCTCTATTTTTCCTCTCTCTTCCTCCACTGTCTTCCTCCTCTGTCTTCCTCCTCTCTCCTCTTCCTCTGTTTTCCAGCTCTCTCTTCCTCCTCTCTTCCTCCTCTCTCTTTCTCCTCTCTCTTCCTCCTCTCTTTTCCTCCTCTCTCTTCCTCCTCTCCCCTTTTCCTCTCTCTTCCTTCTCTCTCATTTTCCTTTCTCTTCCTCCTCTCTCTTCCTCCTCTGTCTTCCTCCTCTCTCTTCCTCCTCTCTCTTTCTCCTCTCTCTTCCTCCTCTCTCTTCCTCCTCTCTTCTCTTCCTCTCTCTTTCTCCTCCCTCTTCCTCCTTTCTCTTCCACCTCTCTCTTCCTCCTCTCTTTTCCTCCTCTCTCTTTCTCCTCTCTCGTCCTCCTCTCTCTTCCTCCTCTCTACCCCTCCTCTCTCTTCCTCCTCTCTCTTCCTCCTCACTTTTCCTCCTCTCTCCTTTTCCTCTCTTCCTCCTCTCTCTTCCTCCTCTCTCTTCCTCCTCTCTTTTCCTCCTCTCTCTTCCTCCTCTCCCCTTTTCCTCTCTCTTCCTTCTCTCTCACTTTCCTTTCTCTTCCTCCTCTCTCTTCCTCCTCTGTCTTCCTCCTCTCTCCTCTTCCTCTCTCTTCCTCCTCTCTCTTCTACTCTCTCTTCCTCCTCTCTCTTTTTCCTCTCTCTTCTACTCTCTCTTCCTCCTCTCTTTTCCTCCTCTCTCTTCCTCCTCTCCCCTTTTCCTCTCTCTTCCTCTCTCTCTATTTCCTTTCTCTTCCTCCTCTCTCTTCCTCCTCTCTCTTCCTCCTCTATCTTCCTCCTCTCTGTTCCTCCTCTATCTTCCTCCTCTCTACCCTCCTGTCTCTTCCTCCTCTCTCTTCCTCTTCCCTCTTCTCTTTTCCACCTCTCTCCTCTTTCTCTCCCTTCCACCTCTCTCTTCCTCCTGTCTCTTCCTCCTCACTTTTCATCTTCTCTCCTTTTCCTCTCTTCCTCCTCTCTAATCCTCCTCTCTCTTCCTCCTCGCCCTTCCTCCTCTCTCTTCCTCCTCTCTCTTTTTCCTCTCTCTTCCTCCAATCTCTTCCTCCTCTGTCTTCCTCCTCTCTACTCATCCTCTGTTTTCCACCTCTCTGTTCCTCTTCTCTGTTCCTCCTCTCTCTTCCTCCTCTCTCTTCCTCCTCTCTCTTTCTCCTCTCTCTTCCTCCTCTCTCTTCCTCCTCTCTCTTCCTCCTCTCTGTTCCTCCTCTCTTCTCTTCCTCTCTCTTTCTCCTCCCTCTTCATCTTCTCTCTTCCTCCTCTCTCTTCCTCCTCTCTCTTCCTCCTCTCTCTTCCTCGTCTCTACGCCTCCTCTCTCTTCCTCCTCTCTCTTCCTCCTCTCTCTACCTCCTCACTTTTCCTCCTCTCTCCTTTTCCTCTCTTCCTCCTCTCTCTTCCTCCTCTCTCTTCCTCCTTTGTCTTCCTCCCCTCTCTTTTTCCTCTCTCTTCCTCCACTGTCTTCCTCCTCTGTCTTCCTCCTCTCTCCTCTTCCTCTGTTTTCCAGCTCTCTCTTCCTCCTCTCTTCCTCCTCTCTCTTCCTCCTCTCTCTTCCTGCTCTCTTTTCCTCCTCTCTCTTCCTCCTCTCCCCTTTTCCTCTCTCTTCCTTCTCTCTCATTTTCCTTTCTCTTCCTCCTCTCTCTTCCTCCTCTCTCTTCCTCCTCTATCTTCCTCCTCACTCTTCCTCCTTTATCTACCTCCTCTCTACCCTCCTGTATCTTCCTCCTCTCTCTTCCTCCTCCCTCTTCTCTTTTCCACCTCTCTCCTCTTTCTCTCCCTTCCACATCTCTCTTCCTCCTGTCTCTTCCTCCTCACTTTTCATCTTCTCTCCTTTTCCTCTCTTTCTCCTCTCTATTCCTCCTCTCTCTTCCTCCTCTCCCTTCCTCCTCTCTCTTCCTCCTCTCTCTTTTTCCTCTCTCTTCCTCCACTCTCTTCCTCCTCTGTCTTCCTCCTCTCTCCTCTTCCTCTGTTTTCCACCTCTCTGTTCCTCTTCTCTGTTCCTCCTCTCTGTTCCTCCTCTCTCTTCCTCCTCTCTCTTTCTCCTCTCTCTTCCTCCTCTCTCTTCCTCCTCTCTCTTCCTCCTCTCTGTTCCTCCTCTCTTCTCTTCCTCTCTCTTTCTCCTCCCTCTTCATCTTCTCTCTTCCTCCTCTCTCTTCCTCCTCTCTCTTCCTCCTCTCTCTTCCTCGTCTCTACGCCTCCTCTCTCTTCCTCCTCTCTCTTCCTCCTCTCTCTACCTCCTCACTTTTCCTCCTCTCTCCTTTTCCTCTCTTCCTCCTCTCTCTTCCTCCTCTCTCTTCCTCCTTTGTCTTCCTCCTCTCTATTTTTCCTCTCTCTTCCTCCACTGTCTTCCTCCTCTGTCTTCCTCCTCTCTCCTCTTCCTCTGTTTTCCAGCTCTCTCTTCCTCCTCTCTTCCTCCTCTCTCTTCCTCCTCTCTCTTCCTCCTCTCTCTTCCTCCTCTCTCTTCCTCCTCTCCCCTTTTCCTCTCTCTTCCTTCTCTCTCATTTTCCTTTCTCTTCCTCCTCTCTCTTCCTCCTCTGTCTTCCTCCTCTCTCTTCCTCCTCTCTCTTTCTCCTCTCTCTTCCTCCTCTCTCTTCCTCCTCTCTTCTCTTCCTCTCTCTTTCTCCTCCCTCTTCCTCCTTTCTCTTCCACCTCTCTCTTCCTCCTCTCTTTTCCTCCTCTCTCTTTCTCCTCTCTCGTCCTAGTCTCTCTTCCTCCTCTCTACCCCTCCTCTCTCTTCCTCCTCTCTCTTCCTCCTCACTTTTCCTCCTCTCTCCTTTTCCTCTCTTCCTCCTCTCTCTTCCTCCTCTCTCTTCCTCCTCTCTTTTCCTCCTCTCTCTTCCTCCTCTCCCCTTTTCCTCTCTCTTCCTTCTCTCTCACTTTCCTTTCTCTTCCTCCTCTCTCTTCCTCCTCTGTCTTCCTCCTCTCTCCTCTTCCTCTCTCTTCCTCCTCTCTCTTCTACTCTCTCTTCCTCCTCTCTCTTTTTCCTCTCTCTTCTACTCTCTCTTCCCCCTCTCATTTCCTCCTCTCTCTTCCTCCTCTCCCCTTTTCCTCTCTCTTCCTCTCTCTCTATTTCCTTTCTCTTCCTCCTCTCTCTTCCTCCTCTCTCTTCCTCCTCTCTCTTCCTCGTCTCTACGCCTCCTCTCTCTTCCTCCTCTCTCTTCCTCCTCTCTCTACCTCCTCACTTTTCCTCCTCTCTCCTTTTCCTCTCTTCCTCCTCTCTCTTCCTCCTCTCTCTTCCTCCTTTGTCTTCCTCCCTCTCTTTTTCCTCTCTCTTCCTCCACTGTCTTCCTCCTCTGTCTTCCTCCTCTCTCCTCTTCCTCTGTTTTCCAGCTCTCTCTTCCTCCTCTCTTCCTCCTCTCTCTTCCTCCTCTCTCTTCCTGCTCTCTTTTCCTCCTCTCTCTTCCTCCTCTCCCCTTTTCCTCTCTCTTCCTTCTCTCTCATTTTCCTTTCTCTTCCTCCTCTCTCTTCCTCCTCTGGCTTCCTCCTCTCTCCTCTTCCTCTCTCTTCCTCCTCTCTCTTCCTCCTCTCTCTTTCTCCTCTCTCTTCCTCCTCTCTCTTTCTCCTCTCTCTTCCTCCTCTCTCTTCCTCCTCTCTTCTCTTCCTCTCTCTTTCTCCTCCCTCTTCCTCCTTTCTCTTCCACCTCTCTCTTCCTCCTCTCTTTTCCTCCTCTCTCTTTCTCCTCTCTCGTCCTCCTCTCTCTTCCTCCTCTCTACCCCTCCTCTCTCTTCCTCCTCTCTCTTCCTCCTCACTTTTCCTCCTCTCTCCTTTTCCTCTCTTCCTCCTCTCTCTTCCTCATCTCTCTTCCTCCTCTCTTTACCTCCTCTCTCTTCCTCCTCTTCCCTTTTCCTCTCTCTTCCTTCTCTCTCATTTTCCTTTCTCTTCCTCCTCTCTCTTCCTCCTCTGTCTTCCTCCACTCTCCTCTTCCTCTCACTTCCTCCTCTCTCTTCCTCCTCTCTCTTTCTCCTCTCTCTTCCTCCTCTCTCTTTCTCCTCTCTCTTCCTCCTCTCTCTTCTTCCTCCCTCTTCTCTTTTCCACCTCCCTCCTCTTCCTCTCCCTTCCACCTCTCTCTTCCTCCTGTCTCTTCCTCCTCACTTTTCCTCTTCTCTCCTTTTCCTCTCTTCCTCCTCTCTATTCCTCCTCTCTCTTCCTCCTCTCCCTTCCTCCTCTCTCTTCCTCCTCTCTCTTTTTCCTCTCTCTTCCTCCACTCTCTTCATCCTCTGTCTTCCCCCTCTCTCCTCTTCCTCTGTTTTCCACCTCTCTGTTCCTCCTCTCTTTTCCTCCTCTCTCTTCCTCCTCTCCCCTTTTCCTCTCTCTTCCTTCTCTCTCATTTTCCTTTCTCTTCCTCCTCTCTCTTCCTCCTCTGGCTTCCTCCTCTCTCCTCTTCCTCTCTCTTCCTCCTCTCTCTTCCTCCTCTCTACCACTCCTCTCTCATCCTCCTCTCTATTCCTCCTCTCTCTTCCTCCTCTCTCTTCCTCCTCTCTTTTCTTCCTCTCTCTTTCTCCTCCCTCTTCCTCCTTTCTCTTCACCTCTCTCTTCTCCTCTCTTTTCCTCCTCTCTCTTTCTCCTCTCTCGTCATCCTCTCTCTTCTCCTCTCTACTCCTCCTCTCTCTTCTCCTCTCTCTTCCTCCTCTCCTCTTCTACCTCCTTCCACCTCTCTCTTCTTCCTCCTCTCTCTTCCTCCTCACTTTTCCTCCTCTCTCCTTTTCCTCTCTTCCTCCTCTCTCTTTCTCCACTCTCTTCCTCCTCTCTCTTCCTCCTCTCTCTTCCTCCGCTCCCTTCCTCCTCTATGTTCCTCCTCTCTCTTTCTCCTCTATCTTCCTCCTCTCTACCCCTCCTCTCTCTTCCCCCTCTCTCTTCCTCCTCCCTCTTCTCTTTTCCACCTCTCTCCTCTTCCTCTCCCTTCCACCTCTCTCTTCCTCCTGTCTCTTCCTCCTCTCTTTTCCTCTTCTCTCCTTTTCCTCTCTTCCTCCTCTCTATTCCTCATCTCTCTTCCTCCTCTCCTTCCTCCTCTCTCTTCCTCCTCTCTCTTTTTCCTCTCTCTTCCTCCACTCTCTTCCTCCTCTGTCTTCCTCCTCTCTCCTCTTCCTGTTTTCCACCTCTCTGTTCCTCCTCTCTGTTCCTCCTCTCTGTTCCTCCTCTCTCTTCCTCCTCCCTCTTCCTCCTCTCTCTTCCTCCTCTCTTTTCCTCCTCTCTCTTCCTTCTCTCCCCTTTTCCTCTCTCTTCCTCCTCACTCCTCTTCTACTCTCTTCCTCCTCTCTCTTCCTCCTCTCTCTTTCTCCACTCTCTTCCTCCTCTCTCTTTCTCCTCTCTCTTCCTCCTCTCTCTTCCTCCTCTATCTTCCTCCTCTCTCTTCCTTACCTCCTATATCTTCCTCCTCTCTACCCCTCCTCTCTCTTCCTCCTCTCTCTTACTCCTCCCTCTTTTCTTTTCCACCTCTCTCCTCTTCCTCTCCCTTCCACCTCTCTCTTCCTCCTGTCTCTTCCTCCTCACTTTTCCTCTTCTCTCCTTTTCCTCTCTTCCTACTCTCTATTCCTCCTCTCTCTTCCTCCTCTCCCTTCCTCCTCTCTCTTCCTCCTCTCTCTTTTTCCTCTCTCTTCCTCCACTCTCTTCCTCCTCTGTCTTCCTCCTCTCTCCTCTTCCTCTGTTTTCCACCTCTCTGTTCCTCTTCTCTGTTCCTCCTCTCTGTTCCTCCACTCTCTTCCTCCTCTCTCTTCCTCCTCACTTTTCCTCCTCTCTCTTTTTCCTCTCTCTTCCTCCACTCTCTTCCTCCTCTGTCTTCCTCCTCTCTCCTCTTCCACTGTTTTCCACCTCTCTCTTCTACTCTCTCTTCCTCCTCTCTCTTCCTCCTCTCTCTTCCTCCTCTCTCTTCCTCCTCTCTTTTCCTCCTCTCTCTTCCTCCTCTCCCCTTTTCCTCTCTCTTCCTCTCTCTCAATTTCCTTTCTCTTCCTCCTCTCTCCTCCTACTCTGTCTTCCTCCTCTCTCTTCTTCCACTCTCTTCCTCCTCTCTCTTTCTCCTCTCTCTTTCTCCTTCCTCTTCTTCCTCTCTCTTCCTCCTCTCTTTTCCTCCTCTCTGTTCCTCCTCTCTTCTCTTCCTCTCTCTTTCTCCTCCCTCTTCATCCTCTCTCTTCCTCCTCTCTCTTCCTCCTCTCTCTTCCTTCTGTCTCTTCCTCGTCTCTACGCCTCCTCTCTCTCCTCCTCTATCTTTCACCTCTCTCTACCTCATCACTTTTCCTCCTCTCTCCTTTTCCTCTCTTCCTCCTCTCTCTTCCTCCTCTCTCTTCCTCCTCTCTCTTCCTCCTCTGTCTTCCTTCTCTCTCATTTTCCTTTCTCTTCCTCCTCTCTCTTCCTCCTCTGGCTTCCTCCTCTCTCCTCTTCCTCTCTCTTCCTCCTCTCTCTTCCTCCTCTCTACCACTCCTCTCTCATCCTCCTCTCTATTCCTCCTCTCTCTTCCTCCTCTCTCTTCCTCCTCTCTTTTCTTCCTCTCTCTTTCTCCTCCCTCTTCCTCCTTTCTCTTCCACCTCTCTCTTCCTCCTCTCTTTTCCTCCTCTCTCTTCTCCTCTCTCGTCATCCTCTCTCTTCCTCCTCTCTACCCCTCCTCTCTCTTCCTCCTCTCTCTTCCTCCTCCCTCATCTCTTTTCCTCCTCTCTCCTCTTCTACCTCCTTCCACCTCTCTCTTCCTCCTCTCTCTTCCTCCTCACTTTTCCTCCTCTCTCCTTTTCCTCTCTTCCTCCTCTCTCTTTCTCCACTCTCTTCCTCCTCTCTCTTCCTCCTCTCTCTTCCTCCGCTCCCTTCCTCCTCTATGTTCCTCCTCTCTCTTTCTCCTCTATCTTCCTCCTCTCTACCCCTCCTCTCTCTTCCCCCTCTCTCTTCCTCCTCCCTCTTCTCTTTTCCACCTCTCTCCTCTTCCTCTCCCTTCCACCTCTCTCTTCCTCCTGTCTCTTCCTCCTCTCTTTTCTCTTCTCTCCTTTTCCTCTCTTCCTCCTCTCTATTCCTCATCTCTCTTCCTCCTCTCCCTTCCTCCTCTCTCTTCCTCCTCTCTCTTTTTCCTCTCTCTTCCTCCACTCTCTTCCTCCTCTGTCTTCCTCCTCTCTCCTCTTCCTGTTTTCCACCTCTCTGTTCCTCCTCTCTGTTCCTCCTCTCTGTTCCTCCTCTCTTTTCCTCCTCCCTCTTCCTCCTCTCTCTTCCTCCTCTCTTTTCCTCCTCTCTCTTCCTTCTCTCCCCTTTTCCTCTCTCTTCCTCCTCACTCCTCTTCTACTCTCTTCCTCCTCTCTCTTCCTCCTCTCTCTTTCTCCACTCTCTTCCTCCTCTCTCTTTCTCCTCTCTCTTCCTCCTCTCTCTTCCTCCTCTATCTTCCTCCTCTCTCTTCCTCCTATATCTTCCTCCTCTCTACCCCTCCTCTCTCTTCCTCCTCTCTCTTACTCCTCCCTCTTTTCTTTTCCACCTCTCTCCTCTTCCTCTCCCTTCCACCTCTCTCTTCCTCCTGTCTCTTCCTCCTCACTTTTCCTCTTCTCTCCTTTTCCTCTCTTCCTACTCTCTATTCCTCCTCTCTCTTCCTCATCTCCCTTCCTCCTCTCTCTTCCTCCTCTCTCTTTTTCCTCTCTCTTCCTCCACTCTCTTCCTCCTCTGTCTTCCTTCCCTCTCTCCTCTTCCTCTGTTTTCCACCTCTCTGTTCCTCCTCTCTGTTCCTCCTCACTTTTCCTCCTCTCTCCTTTTCCTCTCTTCCTCCTCTCTCTTTCTCCACTCTCTTCCTCCTCTCTCTTCCTCCTCTCTCTTCCTCCGCTCCCTTCCTCCTCTATGTTCCTCCTCTCTCTTTCTCCTCTATCTTCCTCCTCTCTACCCCTCCTCTCTCTTCCCCCTCTCTCTTCCTCCTCCCTCTTCTCTTTTCCACCTCTCTCCTCTTCCTCTCCCTTCCACCTCTCTCTTCCTCCTGTCTCTTCCTCCTCTCTTTTCCTCTTCTCTCCTTTTCCTCTCTTCCTCCTCTCTATTCCTCATCTCTCTTCCTCCTCTCCCTTCCTCCTCTCTCTTCCTCCTCTCTCTTTTTCCTCTCTCTTCCTCCACTCTCTTCCTCCTCTGTCTTCCTCCTCTCTCCTCTTCCTGTTTTCCACCTCTCTGTTCCTCCTCTCTGTTCCTCCTCTCTGTTCCTCCTCTCTCTTCCTCCTCCCTCTTCCTCCTCTCTCTTCCTCCTCTCTTTTCCTCCTCTCTCTTCCTTCTCTCCCCTTTTCCTCTCTCTTCCTCCTCACTCCTCTTCTACTCTCTTCCTCCTCTCTCTTCCTCCTCTCTCTTTCTCCACTCTCTTCCTCCTCTCTCTTTCTCCTCTCTCTTCCTCCTCTCTCTTCCTCCTCTATCTTCCTCCTCTATCTTCCTCCTATATCTTCCTCCTCTCTACCCCTCCTCTCTCTTCCTCCTCTCTCTTACTCCTCCCTCTTTTCTTTTCCACCTCTCTCCTCTTCCTCTCCCTTCCACCTCTCTCTTCCTCCTGTCTCTTCCTCCTCACTTTTCCTCTTCTCTCCTTTTCCTCTCTTCCTACTCTCTATTCCTCCTCTCTCTTCCTCCTCTCCCTTCCTCCTCTCTCTTCCTCCTCTCTCTTTTTCCTCTCTCTTCCTCCACTCTCTTCCTCCTCTGTCTTCCTCCTCTCTCCTCTTCCTCTGTTTTCCACCTCTCTGTTCCTCTTCTCTGTTCCTCCTCTCTGTTCCTCCACTCTCTTCCTCCTCTCTCTTCCTCCTCACTTTTCCTCCTCTCTCTTTTTCCTCTCTCTTCCTCCACTCTCTTCCTCCTCTGTCTTCCTCCTCTCTCCTCTTCCACTGTTTTCCACCTCTCTCTTCTACTCTCTCTTCCTTCCTCCTCTCTCTTCCTCCTCTCTCTTCCTCCTCTCTCTTCCTCCTCTCTTTTCCTCCTCTCTCTTCCTCCTCTCCCCTTTTCCTCTCTCTTCCTCTCTCTCAATTTCCTTTCTCTTCCTCCTCTCTCCACCTACTCTGTCTTCCTCCTCTCTCTTCTTCCACTCTCTTCCTCCTCTCTCTTTCTCCTCTCTCTTTCTCCTTCCTCTTCTTCCTCTCTCTTCCTCCTCTCTTTTCCTCCTCTCTGTTCCTCCTCTCTTCTCTTCCTCTCTCTTTCTCCTCCCTCTTCATCCTCTCTCTTCCTCCTCTCTCTTCCTCCTCTCTCTTCCTTCTGTCTCTTCCTCGTCTCTACGCCTCCTCTCTCTTCCTCCTCTATCTTTCACCTCTCTCTACCTCATCACTTTTCCTCCTCTCTCCTTTTCCTCTCTTCCTCCTCTCTCTTCCTCCTCTCTCTTCCTCCTCTCTCTTCCTCCTCTGTCTTCCTTCTCTCTCATTTTCCTTTCTCTTCCTCCTCTCTCTTCCTCCTCTGGCTTCCTCCTCTCTCCTCTTCCTCTCTCTTCCTCCTCTCTCTTCCTCCTCTCTACCACTCCTCTCTCATCCTCCTCTCTATTCCTCCTCTCTCTTCCTCCTCTCTCTTCCTCCTCTCTTTTCTTCCTCTCTCTTTCTCCTCCCTCTTCCTCCTTTCTCTTCCACCTCTCTCTTCCTCCTCTCTTTTCCTCCTCTCTCTTTCTCCTCTCTCGTCATCCTCTCTCTTCCTCCTCTCTACCCCTCCTCTCTCTTCCTCCTCTCTCTTCCTCCTCCCTCATCTCTTTTCCTCCTCTCTCCTCTTCTACCTCCTTCCACCTCTCTCTTCCTCCTCTCTCTTCCTCCTCACTTTTCCTCCTCTCTCCTTTTCCTCTCTTCCTCCTCTCTCTTTCTCCACTCTCTTCCTCCTCTCTCTTCCTCCTCTCTCTTCCTCCGCTCCCTTCCTCCTCTATGTTCCTCCTCTCTCTTTCTCCTCTATCTTCCTCCTCTCTACCCCTCCTCTCTCTTCCCCCTCTCTCTTCCTCCTCCCTCTTCTCTTTTCCACCTCTCTCCTCTTCCTCTCCCTTCCACCTCTCTCTTCCTCCTGTCTCTTCCTCCTCTCTTTTCCTCTTCTCTCCTTTTCCTCTCTTCCTCCTCTCTATTCCTCATCTCTCTTCCTCCTCTCCCTTCCTCCTCTCTCTTCCTCCTCTCTCTTTTTCCTCTCTCTTCCTCCACTCTCTTCCTCCTCTGTCTTCCTCCTCTCTCCTCTTCCTGTTTTCCACCTCTCTGTTCCTCCTCTCTGTTCCTCCTCTCTGTTCCTCCTCTCTCTTCCTCCTCCCTCTTCCTCCTCTCTCTTCCTCCTCTCTTTTCCTCCTCTCTCTTCCTTCTCTCCCCTTTTCCTCTCTCTTCCTCCTCACTCCTCTTCTACTCTCTTCCTCCTCTCTCTTCCTCCTCTCTCTTTCTCCACTCTCTTCCTCCTCTCTCTTTCTCCTCTCTCTTCCTCCTCTCTCTTCCTCCTCTATCTTCCTCCTCTCTCTTCCTCCTATATCTTCCTCCTCTCTACCCCTCCTCTCTCTTCCTCCTCTCTCTTACTCCTCCCTCTTTTCTTTTCCACCTCTCTCCTCTTCCTCTCCCTTCCACCTCTCTCTTCCTCCTGTCTCTTCCTCCTCACTTTCCTCTTCTCTCCTTTTCCTCTCTTCCTACTCTCTATTCCTCCTCTCTCTTCCTCCTCTCCCTTCCTCCTCTCTCTTCCTCCTCTCTCTTTTTCCTCTCTCTTCCTCCACTCTCTTCCTCCTCTGTCTTCCTCCTCTCTCCTCTTCCTCTGTTTTCCACCTCTCTGTTCCTCTTCTCTGTTCCTCCTCTCTGTTCCTCCACTCTCTTCCTCCTCTCTCTTCCTCCTCACTTTTCCTCCTCTCTCTTTTTCCTCTCTCTTCCTCCACTCTCTTCCTCCTCTGTCTTCCTCCTCTCTCCTCTTCCACTGTTTTCCACCTCTCTCTTCTACTCTCTCTTCCTCCTCTCTCTTCCTCCTCTCTCTTCCTCCTCTCTCTTCCTCCTCTCTTTTCCTCCTCTCTCTTCCTCCTCTCCCCTTTTCCTCTCTCTTCCTCTCTCTCAATTTCCTTTCTCTTCCTCCTCTCTCCTCCTACTCTGTCTTCCTCCTCTCTCTTCTTCCACTCTCTTCCTCCTCTCTCTTTCTCCCCTCTCTTTCTCCTCCCTCTTCTTCCTCTCTCTTCCTCCTCTCTTTTCCTCCTCTCTGTTCCTCCTCTCTTCTCTTCCTCTCTCTTTCTCCTCCCTCTTCATCCTCTCTCTTCCTCCTCTCTCTTCCTCCTCTCTCTTCCTTCTGTCTCTTCCTCGTCTCTACGCCTCCTCTCTCTTCCTCCTCTATCTTTCACCTCTCTCTACCTCATCACTTTTCCTCCTCTCTCCTTTTCCTCTCTTCCTCCTCTCTCTTCCTCCTCTCTCTTCCTCCTCTCTCTTCCTCCTCTGTCTTCCTTCTCTCTCTTTTTCCTCTCTCTTCCTCCACTCTCTTCCTCCTCTGTCTTCCTCCTCTCTCCTCTTCCTCTGTTTTCCAGCTCTCTCTTCCTCCTCTCTTCCTCCTCTCTCTTCCTCCTCTCTCTTCCTCCTCTCTCTTCCTCCTCTCTCTTCCTCCTCTCTCTTCCTCCTCTCCCCTTATCCTCTATCTTCCTTCTCTCTCATTTTCCTTTCTCTTCCTCCTCTCTCTTCCTCCTCTGTCTTCCTCCTCTCTCCTCTTCCTCTCTCTTCCTCCTCTGTCTTCCTCCTCTCTCTTTCTCCTCTCTCTTCCTCCTCTCTCTTTCTCCTCTCTCTTCCTCCTCTCTCTTCCTCCTCTCTTCTCTTCCTCTCTCTTTCTCCTCCCTCTTCCTCCTCTCTCTTCCTCCTCTCTCCTCCTCCTCCCTCTTCTCTTTTCCACCTCTCTCCCCTTCCTCTCCCTTCCACATCTCTCTTCCTCCTGTCTCTTCCTCCTCACTTTTCCTCTTCTCACCTTTTCCTCTCTTCCTCCTCTCTATTCCTCCTCTCTCTTCCTCCTCTCCCTTCTTCCTCTCTCTTCCTCCCCTCTCTTTTTCCTCTCTCTTCCTCCACTGTCTTCCTCCTCTGTCTTCCTCCTCTCTCCTCTTCCTCTGTTTTCCAGCTCTCTCTTCCTCCTCTCTTCCTCCACTCTCTTCCTCCTCTCTCTTCCTCCTCTCTTTTCCTCCTCTCTCTTCCTCCTCTCCCCTTTTCCTCTCTCTTCCTTCTCTCTCATTTTCCCTTCTCTTCCTCCTCTCTCTTCCTCCTCTGGCTTCCTCCTCTCTCCTCTTCCTCTCTCTTCCTCCTCTCTCTTCCTCCTCTCCCTTCCTCCTCTCTCTTCCTCCTGTCACTTTTTCCTCTCTCTTCCTCCACTCTCTTCCTCCTCTTTCTTCCTCCTCTCTCCTCTTCCTCTGTTTTCCACCTCTCTGTTCCTCCTCTCTGTTCCTCCTCTCTCTTCCTCCTCTCTTTTCCTCCTGTCTCTTCCTCCTCTCCCCTTTTCCTCTCTCTTCCTTCTCTCTCAATTTCCTTTCTCTTCCTCCTCTCTCTTCCTCCTCTCTCTTCCTCGTCTATCTTCCTCCTCTCTCTTCCTCCTTTATCTACCTCCTCTCTACCCTCCTGTCTCTTCCTCCTCTCTCTTCCTCCTCCCTCTTCTCTTTTCCACCTCTCTCCTCTTTCTCTCCCTTCCACCTCTCTCTTCCTCCTGTCTCTTCCTCCTCACTTTTCATCTTCTCTCCTTTTCCTCTCTTCCTCCTCTCTATTCCTCCTCTCTCTTCCTCCTCTCCCTTCCTCCTCTCTCTTCCTCCTCTCTCTTTTTCCTCTCTCTTCCTCCACTCTCTTCCTCCTCTGTCTTCCTCCTCTCTCCTCTTCCTCTGTTTTCCACCTCTCTGTTCCTCTTCTCTGTTCCTCCTCTCTGTTCCTCCTCTCTCTTCCTCCTCTCTCTTTCTCCTCTCTCTTCCTCCTCTCTCTTCCTCCTCTCTCTTCCTCCTCTCTGTTCCTCCTCTCTTCTCTTCCTCTCTCTTTCTCCTCCCTCTTCATCTTCTCTCTTCCTCCTCTCTCTTCCTCCTCTCTCTTCCTCCTCTCTCTTCCTCGTCTCTACGCCTCCTCTCTCTTTCTCCTCTCTCTTCCTCCTCTCTCTACCTCCTCACTTTTCCTCCTCTCTCCTTTTCCTCTCTTCCTCCTCTGTCTTCCTCCTCTCTCTTCCTCCTTTGTCTTCCTCCTCTCTATTTTTCCTCTCTCTTCCTCCACTGTCTTCCTCCTCTGTCTTCCTCCTCTCTCCTCTTCCTCTGTTTTCCAGCTCTCTCTTCCTCTTCTCTTCCTCCTCTCTCTTTCTCCTCTCTCTTCCTCCTCTCTTTTCCTCCTCTCTCTTCCTCCTCTCCCCTTTTCCTCTCTCTTCCTTCTCTCTCATTTTCCTTTCTCTTCCTCCTCTCTCTTCCTCCTCTCTCTTCCTCCTCTGTCTTCCTCCTCTCTCTTTCTCCTCTCTCTTCCTCCTCTCTCTTCCTCCTCTCCCCTTTTCCTCTCTCTTCCTCTCTCTCAATTTCCTTTCTCTTCCTCCTCTCTCCTCCTACTCTGTCTTCCTCCTCTCTCTTCTTCCACTCTCTTCCTCCTCTCTCTTTCTCCTCTCTCTTTCTCCTCCCTCTTCTTCCTCTCTCTTCCTCCTCTCTTTTCCTCCTCTCTGTTCCTCCTCTCTTCTCTTCCTCTCTCTTTCTCCTCCCTCTTCATCCTCTCTCTTCCTCCTCTCTCTTCCTCCTCTCTCTTCCTTCTGTCTCTTCCTCGTCTCTACGCCTCCTCTCTCTTCCTCCTCTATCTTTCACCTCTCTCTACCTCATCACTTTTCCTCCTCTCTCCTTTTCCTCTCTTCCTCCTCTCTCTTCCTCCTCTCTCTTCCTCCTCTCTCTTCCTCCTCTGTCTTCCTCCTCTCTCTTTTTCCTCTCTCTTCCTCCACTCTCTTCCTCCTCTGTCTTCCTCCTCTCTCCTCTTCCTCTGTTTTCCAGCTCTCTCTTCCTCCTCTCTTCCTCCTCTCTCTTCCTCCTCTCTCTTCCTCCTCTCTCTTCCTCCTCTCTCTTCCTCCTCTCCCCTTTTCCTCTATCTTCCTTCTTTCTCATTTTCCTTTCTCTTCCTCCTCTCTCTTCCTCCTCTGTCTTCCTCCTCTCTCCTCTTCCTCTCTCTTCCTCCTCTGTCTTCCTCCTCTCTCTTTCTCCTCTCTCTTCCTCCTCTCTCTCCTCTCTCTTCCTCCTCTCTCTTCCTCCTCTCTTCTCTTCCTCTCTCTTTCTCCTCCCTCTTCCTCCTCTCTCTTCCTCCTCTCTCCTCCTCCTCCCTCTTCTCTTTTCCACCTCTCTCCCCTTCCTCTCCCTTCCACATCTCTCTTCCTCCTGTCTCTTCCTCCTCACTTTTCCTCTTCTCACCTTTTCCTCTCTTCCTCCTCTCTATTCCTCCTCTCTCTTCCTCCTCTCCCTTCTTCCTCTCTCTTCCTCCCCTCTCTTTTTCCTCTCTCTTCCTCCACTGTCTTCCTCCTCTGTCTTCCTCCTCTCTCCTCTTCCTCTGTTTTCCAGCTCTCTCTTCCTCCTCTCTTCCTCCTCTCTCTTCCTCCTCTCTCTTCCTCCTCTCTTTTCCTCCTCTCTCTTCCTCCTCTCCCCTTTTCCTCTCTCTTCCTTCTCTCTCATTTTCCGTTCTCTTCCTCCTCTCTCTTCCTCCTCTGGCTTCCTCCTCTCTCCTCTTCCTCTCTCTTCCTCCTCTCTCTTCCTCCTCTCCCTTCCTCCTCTCTCTTCCTCCTGTCTCTTTTTCCTCTCTCTTCCTCCACTCTCTTCCTCCTCTGTCTTCCTCCTCTCTCCTCTTCCTCTGTTTTCCACCTCTCTGTTCCTCCTCTCTGTTCCTCCTCTCTCTTCCTCCTCTCTTTTCCTCCTGTCTCTTCCTCCTCTCCCCTTTTCCTCTCTCTTCCTTCTCTCTCAATTTCCTTTCTCTTCCTCCTCTCTCTTCCTCCTCTCTCTTCCTCGTCTATCTTCCTCCTCTCTCTTCCTCCTTTATCTACCTCCTCTCTACCCTCCTGTCTCTTCCTCCTCTCTCTTCCTCCTCTCTCTTCCTCCTCTCTCTTTTTCCTCTCTCTTCCTCCACTCTCTTCCTCCTCTGTCTTCCTCCTCTCTCCTCTTCCTCTGTTTTCCACCTCTCTGTTCCTCTACTCTGTTCCTCCTCTCTGTTCCTCCTCTCTCTTCCTCCTCTCTCTTTCTCCTCTCTCTTCCTCCTCTCTCTTCCTCCTCTCTCTTCCTCCTCTCTGTTCCTCCTCTCTTCTCTTCTCTCTCTTTCTCCTCCCTCTTCATCTTCTCTCTTCCTCCTCTCTCTTCCTCTTCTCTCTTCCTCCTCTCTCTTCCTCGTCTCTACGCCTCCTCTCTCTTCCTCCTCTCTCTTCCTCCTCTCTCTACCTCCTCACTTTTCCTCCTCTCTCCTTTTCCTCTCTTCCTCCTCTGTCTTCCTCCTCTCTCTTCCTCCTTTGTCTTCCTTCTCTGTATTTTTCCTCTCTCTTCCTCCACTGTCTTCCTCCTCTGTCTTCCTCCTCTCTCCTCTTCCTCTGTTTTCCAGCTCTCTCTTCCTCTTCTCTTCCTCCTCTCTCTTTCTCCTCTCTCTTCCTCCTCTCTTTTCCTCCTCTCTCTTCCTCCTCTCCCCTTTTCCTCTCTCTTCCTTCTCTCTCACTTTCCTTTCTCTTCCTCCTCTCTCTTCCTCCTCTGTCTTCCTCCTCTCTCCTCTTCCTCTCTCTTCCTCCTCTCTCTTCTACTCTCTCTTCCTCCTCTCTCTTTTTCCTCTCTCTTCTACTCTCTCTTCCTCCTCTCTTTTCCTCCTCTCTCTTCCTCCTCTCCCCTTTTCCTCTCTCTTCCTCTCTCTCTATTTCCTTTCTCTTCCTCCTCTCTCTTCCTCCTCTCTCTTCCTCCTCTATCTTCCTCCTCTCTGTTCCTCCTCTATCTTCCTCCTCTCTACCCTCCTGTCTCTTCCTCCTCTCTCTTCCTCCTCCCTCTTCTCTTTTCCACCTCTCTCCTCTATCTCTCCCTTCCACCTCTCTCTTCCTCCTGTCTCTTCCTCCTCACTTTTCATCTTCTCTCCTTTTCCTCTCTTCCTTCTCTCTATTCCTCCTCTCTCTTCCTCCTCTCCCTTCCTCCTCTCTCTTCCTCCTCTCTCTTTTTCCTCTCTCTTCCTCCATTCTCTTCCTCCTCTGTCTTCCTCCTCTCTCCTCTTCCTCTGTTTTCCACCTCTCTGTTCCTCTTCTCTGTTCCTCCTCTCTCTTCCTCCTCTCTCTTTCTCCTCTCTCTTCCTCCTCTCTCTTCCTCCTCTCTCTTCCTCCTCTCTGTTCCTCCTCTCTTCTCTTCCTCTCTCTTTCTCCTCCCTCTTCATCTTCTCTCTTCCTCCTCTCTCTTCCTCCTCTCTCTTCCTCCTCTCTCTTCCTCGTCTCTACGCCTCCTCTCTCTTCCTCCTCTCTCTTCCTCCTCTCTCTACCTCCTCACTTTTCCTCCTCTCTCCTTTTCCTCTCTTCCTCCTCTCTCTTCCTCCTCTCTCTTCCTCCTTTGTCTTCCTCCCCTCTCTTTTTCCTCTCTCTTCCTCCACTGTCTTCCTCCCCTGTCTTCCTCCTCTCTCCTCTTCCTCTGTTTTCCAGCTCTCTCTTCCTCCTCTCTTCCTCCTCTCTCTTCCTCCTCTCTCTTCCTGCTCTCTTTTCCTCCTCTCTGTTCCTCCTCTCCCCTTTTCCTCTCTCTTCCTTCTCTCTCATTTTCCTTTCTCTTCCTCCTCTCTCTTCCTCCTCTGGCTTCCTCCTCTCTCCTCTTCCTCTCTCTTCCTCCTCTCTCTTCCTCCTCTCTCTTTCTCCTCTCTCTTCCTCCTCTCTCTTTCTCCTCTCTCTTCCTCCTCTCTCTTCCTCCTCTCTTCTCTTCCTCTCTCTTTCTCCTCCCTCTTCCTCCTTTCTCTTCCACCTCTCTCTTCCTCCTCTCTTTTCCTCCTCTCTCTTTCTCCTCTCTCGTCCTCCTCTCTGTTCCTCCTCTCTACCCCTCCTCTCTCTTCCTCCTCTCTCTCTTCCTCCTCACTTTTCCTCCTCTCTCCTTTTCCTCTCTTCCTCCTCTCTCTTCCTCATCTCTCTTCCTCCTCTCTTTACCTCCTCTCTCTTCCTCCTCTTCCCTTTTCCTCTCTCTTCCTTCTCTCTCATTTTCCTTTCTCTTCCTCCTCTCTCTTCCTCCTCTGTCTTCCTCCTCTCTCCTCTTCCTCTCTCTTCCTCCTCTCTCTTCTACTCTCTCTTCCTCCTCTCTCTTTTTCCTCTCTCTTCTACTCTCTCTTCCTCCTCTCTTTTCCTCCTCTCTCTTCCTCCTCTCCCCTTTACCTCTCTCTTCCTCTCTCTCTATTTCCTTTCTCTTCCTCCTCTCTCTTCCTCCTCTCTCTTCCTCCTCTATCTTCCTCCTCTCTGTTCCTCCTCTATCTTCCTCGTCTCTACCCTCCTGTCTCTTCCTCCTGTCTCTTCCTCCTCCCTCTTCTCTTTTCCACCTCTCTCCTCTTTCTCTCCCTTCCACCTCTCTCTTCCTCCTGTCTCTTCCTCCTCACTTTTCATCTTCTCTCCTTTTCCTCTCTTCCTCCTCTCTATTCCTCCTCTCTCTTCCTCCTCTCCCTTCCTCCTCTCTCTTCCTCCTCTCTCTTTTTCCTCTCTCTTCCTCCACTCTCTTCCTCCTCTGTCTTCCTCCTCTCTCCTCTTCCTCTGTTTTCCACCTCTCTGTTCCTCCTCTCTGTTCCTCCTCTCTCTTCCTCCTCTCTCTTCCTCCTCTCTCTTCCTCCTCTCTTTTCCTCCTCTCTCTTCCTCCTCTCCCCTTTTCCTCTCTCTTCCTTCTCTCTCATTTTCCTTTCTCTTCCTCCTCTCTCTTCCTCCTCTGTCTTCCTCCTCTCTCCTCTTCCTCTCTCTTCCTCCTCTCTCTTCCTCCTCTCTACCCCTCCTCTCTCTTCCTCCTCTCTCTTCCTCCTCTCTCTTCCTCCTCTCTTTTCTTCCTCTCTCTTTCTCCTCCCTCTTCCTCCTTTCTCTTCCACCTCTCTCTTCCTCCTCTCTTTTCCTCCTCTCTTTTCCTCCTCTCTCTTTCTCCTCTCTCGTCATCCTCTCTCTTCCTCCTCTCTACCCCTCTCTCTTCCTCCTCTCTCTTCCTCCTCCCTCATATCTTTTCCTCCTCTCTCCTCTTCTTCTCCCTTCCACCTCTCTCTTCCTCCTCTCTCTTCCTCCTCACTTTTCCTCCTCTCTCCTTTTCCTCTCTTCCTCCTCTCTCTTTCTCCACTCTCTTCTTCCTCTCTCTTTCTCCTCTCTCTTCCTCCTCTCTCTTCCTCCTCTATCTTCCTCCTCTCTCTTCCTCCTCTATCTTCCTCCTCTCTACCCTCCTGTCTCTTCCTCCTCTCTCTTCCTCCTCCCTCTTCTCTTTTCCACCTCTCTCCTCTTCCTCTCCCTTCCACCTCTCTCTTCCTCCTGTCTCTTCCTCCTCACTTCTCCTCTTCTCTCCTTTTTCTCTCTTCCTCCTCTCTATTCCTCCTCTCTCTTCCTCCTCTCCCTTCCTCCTCTCTCTCCTCCTCTCTCTTTTTCCTCTCTCTTCCTCCACGCTCTTCCTCCTCTGTCTTCCTCCTCTCTTCTCTTCCTCATTTCCACCTATCTGTTCCTCTTCTCTGTTCCTCCTCTCTCTTCCTCCTCTCTCTTCCTCCTCTCTCTTTCTCCTCTCTCTTCCTCCTCTCTCTTCATCCTCTCTCTTCCTCCTCTCTCTTCCTCCTCTCTCTTCCTCGTCTCTACGCCTCCTCTCTCTTCCTCCTCTCTCTACCTTCCTCTCTCTACCTCCTCACTTTCATCCTCTCTCCTTTTCCTCTCTTCCTCCTCTCTCTTCCTTCACTCTCTTCCTCCTCTGTCTTCCTCCTCTCTCCTCTTCCTCTGTTTTCCAGCTCTCTCTTCTCCTCTCTTCCTCCTCTCTCTCCTCCTCTCTCTTCCTACACTCTTATCCTCCTCTCTCTTCCTCCTCTCCCCTTTTCCTCTCTCTTCCTTCTCTCTCATTTTCCTTTCTCTTCCTCCTCTCTCTTCCTCCTCTGGCTTCCTCCTCTCTTCTCTTCCTCTCTCTTCCTCCTCTCTCTTCCTCCTCTCTCTTTCTCCTCTCTCTTCCTCCTCTATCTTTCTTCTCTCTCTTCCTCCTCTCTTCTCTTCTCCTCTCTCTTCTCTCCCTCTTCCTCCTTTCTCTTCCACCTCTCTCTTCCTCCTCTCTTTTCCTCCTCTCTCTTTCTCCTCTCTCGTCCTCCTCTCTCTTCCTCCTCTCTACCCCTCCTCTCTCTTCCTCCTCTCTCTTCCTCTCTCTTTTCCTCCTCTCTCTTCCTCCTCTCCCCTTTTCCTCTCTCTTCCTTCTCTCTCATTTTCCTTTCTCTTCCTCCTCTCTATTCCTCCTCTGTCTTCCTCCTCTCTCCTCTTCCTCTCTCTTCCTCCTCTCTCTTCCTCCTCTCTCTTTCTCCTCTCTCTTCCTCCTCTCTCTTTCTCCTCTCTCTTCCTCCTCTCTCTTCCTCCTCTCTTCTCTTCCTCTCTCTTTCTCCTCCCTCTTCCACCTCTCTCTTCCTCCTCTCTCTTCCTCCTCCCTCTTCTCTTTTCCACCTCTCTCCTCTTCCTCTCCCTTCACCTCTCTCTTCCTCCTGTCTCTTCCTCCTCACTTTTCCTCTTCTCTCCTTTTCCTCTCTTCCTCCTCTCTATTCCTCCTCTCTCTTCTCCTCTCTGTTCCTCCTCTGTCTTCCTCCTCTCTCTTTTTCCTCTCTCTTCCTCCACTCTCTTCCTCTCTGTCTTCCTCCTCTTCTTCCTCTTCCTCTGTTTTCCACCTCTCTGTTCCTCCTCTCTGTTCCTCCTCTCTCTTCCTCCTCTCTCTTCCTCCTCTCTCTCCTCCTCACTCTTCCTCCTCTCTTTTCCTCCTCTCTCTCCTTCTCTCCCTTTTCCTCTCTCTTCCTTCTCTCTCATTTCCTTTCTCTTCCTCCTCTCTCTTCCTCCTTGTCTTCCTCCTCACTCCTCTTCCTCTCTCTTCCTCCTCTCTCTTCCTCCTCTCTCTTCTCCTCTCTCTTCCTCCTCTCTCTTTCTCCTCTCTCTTCCTCCTCTCTCTTCCTCCTCTATCTCTCCTCTCTCTTCCTCCTCTATCTTCCTCCTCTCTCTTCCTCCTCTATCTTCCTCCTCTCTACCCCTCCTCTCTCTTCCTCCTCTCTCTTCCTTCTCCCTCTTCTCTTTCCACCTCTCTCCTCTTCCTCTCCCTTCCACCTCTCTCTTCCTCCTGTCTCTTCCTCCTCACTTTTCCTCTTCTCTCCTTTTACTCTCTTCCTCCTCTCTATTCCTCCTCTCTCTTCCTCCTCTCCCTTCCTCCTCTCTCTTCCTCCTCTCTCTTTTTCCTCTCTCTTCCTCCACTCTCTTCTCCTCTGTCTTCCTCGTCTCTCCTCTTCCTCTGTTTTCCACCTCTCTGTTCCTCCTATCTGTTCCTCCTCTCTGTTCCTCCTCTCTCTTTCTCCTCTCTCTTCCTCCTCTCTCTTCCTCCTCTCTTTTCCACTCTCTCTTCCTTCTCTCCCCTTTTCCTCTCTCTTCCTTCTCTCTCATTTTCTTTCTCTTCCTCCTCTCTCTTCCTCCTCTGTCTTCCTCCTCTCTCTTTCTCCTCTCTCTTCCTCCTCTCTCTTCCTCCTCTCTTCTCTTCCTCTCTCTTTCTCCGCCCTCTTCCTCCTTTCTCTTCCACCTCTCTCTTCCTCCTCTCTTTTCCTCCTCTCTCTTTCTCCTCTCTCGTCCTCCTCCCTCATCTCTTTTCCTCCTCTCTCCTCTTCCTCTCCCTTCCACCTCTCTCTTCCTCCTCTCTCTTCCTCCTCACTTTTCCTCCTCTCTCCTTTTCCTCTCTTCCTCCTCTCTCTTCCTCCTCTCTCTTTCTCCTCTCTCTTCCTCCTCTATTCTTTTTCCTCTCTCATCCTCCACTCTCTTCCTCCTCTGTCTTCCTCCGCTCTCCTGTTCCTTTGTTTTCCACCTCTCTCTTCCTCCTCTCTCTTCCTCCTCTCTCTCCTCCTCTGTCTTCCTCCTCTCTCCTCTTCCTCTCTCTTCCTCCTCTCTCTTCCTCTTCTCTCTTTCTCCTCTCTCTTCTCCTCTCTCTTCCTCCTCTCTTCTCTTCCTCTCTCTTTCTCCTCCCTCTTCCTCCTTTCTCTTCCACCTCTCTCTTCCTCCTCTCTACCCTCCTCCCTCTTCCTCCTCTCTCTTCCTCCTCTCTTCTTTTTCCTCTCTCATCCTCCACTCTCTTCCTCCTCTGTTTCCTCCTCTCTCCTCTTCCTTTGTTTTCCACCTCTCTCTTCCTCCTCTCTCTTCCTCCTCTCTCTTCCTCCTCTCTTTTCCTCCTCTCTCTTCCTCCTCTCCCCTTTTCCTCTCTCTTCCTTCTCTCTCATTTTCCTTTCTCTTCCTCCTCTCTCTTCCTCCTCTGTCTTCCTCCTCTCTCCTCTTCCTCTCTCTTCCTCCTCTCTCTTCCTCCTCTCTCTTTCTCCTCTCTCTTCCTCCTCTCTCTTTCTACTCTCTCTTCCTCCTCTCTCTTCCTCCTCTCTTCTCTTCCTCTCTCTTTCTCCTCCCTCTTCCTCCTCTCTCTTCCTCCTCTCTCTTCCTCCTCCCTCTTCTCTTTTCCACCTCTCTCCTCTTCCTCTCCCTTCCACCTCTCTCTTCCTCCTGTCTCTTCCTCCTCACTTTTCTATTCTCTCCTTTTCCTCTCTTCCTCCTCTCTATTCCTCCTCTCTCTTCCTCCTCTCCCTTCCTCCTCTCTCTTCCTCCTCTCTCTTTTTCCTCTCTCTTCCTCCACTCTCTTCCTCCTCTGTCTTCCTCCTCTCTCTTCTTCCTCTGTTTTCCACCTCTCTGTTCCTCCTCTCTGTTCCTCCTCTCTGTTCCTCCTCTCTGTTCCTCCTCTCTCTTCTCCTCTCTCTTCCTCCTCTCTTTTCCTCCTCTCTTTCCTCCTCTCCCCTTTTCCTCTCTCTTCCTTCTCTCTCATTTTCCTTTCTCTTCCTCCTCTCTTCTTCCTCCACTGTCTCCTCCCCTCTCCTCTTCCTCTCTCTTCTCCTCTCTCTTCCTCCTCTCTCTTCTCCTTTCTCTTCCACCTCTCTCTTCCTCCTCTCTTTTCCTCCTCTCTCTTTCTCCTCTCTCGTCATCCTCTCTCTTCTCCTCTCTACCCCTCCTCTCTCTTCCTCCTCTCTCTTCCTCCTCTCTCTTCCTCCTCTCTCTTCCTCCTCTCTTCTTTTTCCTCTCTCTTCCTCCACTTTCTTCTCATCTGTCTTCCTCCTCTCTCCTTTACCTTTGTTTTCCACCTCTCTCTTCCTCCTCTCTCTTCCTCCTCTCTCTTCCTCCTCTCTCTTCCTCCTCTCTCTTCCTCCTCTCTTTTCCTCCTCTCTCTTCCTCCTCTCCCATTTTCCTCTCTCTTCCTTCTCTCTCATTTCCTCTCTCTTTCTCCTCTCTCTTCCTCCTCTCTCTTCCTCCTCTATCTTCCTCCTCTCTCTTCCTCCTCTATCTTCCTCCTCTCTACCGCTCCTCTCTCTTCCTCCTCTCTCTTCCTCCTCCCTAGTCTCTTTTCACCTCTCTCCTCTTCCTCTCCCTTCCACCTCTCTCTTCCTCCTGTCTCTTCCTCCTCACTTTTCCTCTTCTCTCCTTTTCCTCTCTTCCTCCTCTCTATTCCTCCTCTCTCTTCCTCCTCTCCCTTCCTCCTCTCTCTTCCTCCTCTCTCTTTTCCTCTCTTCCTTCTCTCTCTTGCTCCTCTGTATTCCTCCTCTCTCCTCTTCCTCTGTTTTCCAACACTCTGTTCCTCCTCTCTGTTCCTCCTCTCTCTTCCTCCTCTCTCTTCCTCCTCTCTTTTCCTCCTCTCTCTTCCTTCTCCCCTTTCCTCTCTCTTCTTCTCTCTCATTTTCTTTTCTCTTCCTCCTCTCTCTTTCTCCTCTCTCTTCCTCCTCTCTCTTTCTCCTCTCTCTTCCTCCTCTCTCTTCCTCCTCTCTTCTCTTCTCTCTCTTTCTCCTCCTCTTCCTCCTTTCTCTTCCACCTCTCTCTTCCTCCTCTCTTTTCCTCCTCTCTCTTTCTCCTCTCTCGTCCTCCTCTCTCTTCCTCCTCACTATTTCTCCTCTCTCTTCCTCCTCTCTCTTCCTCCTCCCTCATCTCTTTTCCTCCTCCCTCCTCTTCCTCTCCCTTCCACCTCTCTCTTCCTCCTCTCTCTTCCTCCTCACTTTTCCTCCTCTCTCATTTTCCTCTCTTCCTCCTCTCTCTTCCTCCTCTCTTCTTTTCCTCTCTCTTCCTCACTCTCTTCCTCCTCTCTCTTCCTCCTCTCTTCTTTTTCCTCTCTCTTCCTCCACTCTCTTCCTCCTCTGTCTGCCCCCTCTCTCCTCTTCCTTTGTATTCCACCTCTCTCTTCCTCCTCTCTCTTCCTCCTCTCTCTTCCTCCTCTCTCTTCCTCCTCTCTCTTCCTCCTCTCTTTTCCTCCTCTCTCTTCCTCCTCTCCCCTTTTCCTCTCTCTTCTTCTCTCTCATTTTCCTTTCTCTTCCTCCACTCTCTTCCTCCTCTGTCTTCCTCCTCTCTCCTGTCCCTCTCTCTTCCTCCTCTCTCCTCCTCCACTCTCTTCCTCCTCTCTCCTCTTCCTCTCTTCCTCCTCTCTCTTCCTCCTCTCTCTTCCACCTCTCTCTTCCTCCTCTCTCTTCCTCCTCTCTCTTCCTCCTCTCTCTTCCTCTTTCCCTTCCTCCTCTCTAACCCTCCTCTCTCTGCCTCCTCTTTCTTCCTCCTGTCACTTACTCTTCTCTTTTCCTCCTCTCTCTTCTTCCTCTCCCTTCCACCTCTCTCTTCCTCCTCTCTCTTCCACCTCTCTCTTCCTCCTCTCTCTTCCTCCTCTATCTTCCTCCTCTGTCTTCCTCCTCTCTCCTCTTCCTCTGTTTTCCTCCTCTCTCTTTTTCCTCTCTCTTCCTCCACTCTCTTCCTCCTCTGTCTTCCTCCTCTCTCCTCTTCCTCTGTTTTCCACCTCTCTGTTCCTCCTCTCTGTTCCTCCTCTCTGTTCCTCCTCTCTCCTCTTCCTCTGTTTTCCTCCTCTCTCTTTTCCTCTCTCTTCCTCCACTCTCTTCCTCCTCTGTCTTCCCTCCTCTCTCCTCTTCCTCTGTTTTCCACCTCTCTGTTCCTCCTCTCTGTTCCTCCTCTCTGTTCCTCCTCTCTCTTCCTCCTCTCTCTTCCTCCTCTCTCTTCCTCCTCTCTTTTCCTCCTCTCTCTTCCTCCTCTCCCCTTTTCCTCTCTCTTCCTTCTCTCTCATTTTCCTTTCTCTTCCTCATCTCTCTTCCTCCTCTGTCTTCCTCCTCTCTCCTCTTCCTCTCTCTTCCTCCTCTCTCTTCCTCCTCTCTCTTTCTCCTCTCTCTTCCTCCTCTCTCTTTCTCCTCTCTCTTCTCCTCTCTCTTCCTCCTCTCTTCTCTTCCTCTCTCTTTCTCCTCCCTCTTCCTCCTTTCTCTTCGACCTCTCTCTTCCTCCTCTCTTTTCCTCCTCTCTCTTTCTCCTCTCTCGTCCTCCTCTCTCTTCCTCCTCTCTACCCATCTCTGTCTTCCTCCTCTCTCTTCTCCTCCCTCATCTCTTTTCCTCCTCTCTCCTCTTCCTCTGCCTTCACCTCTCTCTTCCTCCTCTCTCTTCCTCCTCACTTTTCCTCCTCTCTCCTTTTCCTCTCTTCCTCCTCTCTCTTCCTCCTCTCTCTTCCTCCTCTCTCTTCCTCCTCTCTTCTTTTTCCTCTCTCATCCTCCACTCTCTTCCTCCTCTGTCTTCCTCCTCTCTCCTCTTCCTTTGTTTTCCACCTCTCTCTTCCTCCTCTCTCTTCCTCCTCTCTCTTCCTCCTCTCTCTTCCTCCTCTCTTCCTCCTCTCTTTTCCTCCTCTCTCTACCTCCTCTCCCCTTTTCCTCTCTCTTCCTTCTCTCTCATTTTCCTTTCCTTCCTAATCTCTCTTCCTCCTCTGTCTTCCTCCTCTCTCCTCTTCTCTCTCTTCCTCCTCTCTCTTCCTCCTCTCTCTTTCTCCTCTCTCTTCCTCCTCTCTCTTTCTCCTCTCTCTTCCTCCTCTCTCTTCCTCCTCTCTTCTCTTCATCTCTCTTTTCTCCTCCCTCTTCCTCCTCTCTCTTCCTCCTCTCTCTTTCTCCTCCCTCTTCTCTTTTCCACCTCTCTCCTCTCCTCTCCCTTCCACCTCTCTCTTCCTCCTGTCTCTTCCTCCTCAATTTTCCTCTTCTCTCCTTTTCCTCTCTTCTCCTCTCTATTCCTCCTCTCTCTTCCTCCTCTCCCTTCATTCTCTCTCTTCCTCCGCTCTCTTTTTCCTCTCTCTTTCTCCACTCTCTTCCTCCTCTGTCTTCCTCCTCTCTCCTCTTCCTCTGTTTTCCACTCTCTGTTCCTCCTCTCTGTTCCTCCTCTCTCTTCCTCCTCTCTCTTCCTCCTCTCTCTTCCTCCTCTCTCTTCTCCTTTCTTTTCCTCCTCTCTCTTTCTCCTCTCTCTTCCTCCTCTCTCTTCCTTCTCTCTTCTCTTCCTCTCTCTTTCTCCTCCCTCTTCCTCTTTTCTCTTCCACCTCTCTCTTCCTCCTCTCTTTTCCTCCTCTCTCTTTCTCCTCTCTCGTCATCCTCTCTCTTCCTCCTCTCTACCCTCCTCTCTCTTCCTCCTCTCTCTTCCTCCTCCCTCATCTCTTTTCCAACTCTCTCCTCTTCCTCTCTCTTCCTCCTCTCTCTTCCTCCTCTCTTTTCCTCCTCTCTCTTCCTCCTCTCCCCTTTTCCTCTCTCTTCCTTCTTTCTCCTCTTCCTCTCTCTTCCTCCTCTCTCTTCCTCCTCTCTCTTCCTCCTCTCTCTTTCTCCTCTCTCTTCCTCCTCTCTCTTTCTCCTCTCTCATCCTCCTCTCTCTTCCTCCTCTCTTCTCTTCCTCTCTCTTTCTCCTCCCTCTTCCTCCATTCTCTTCCACCTCTCTCTTCTCCTCTCTCTTCCTCCTCTCTCTTCCTCCTCTATCTTCCTCCTATCTACCCCTCCTCTCTCTTCCTCCTCTCTCTTCCTCCTCCCTCTTCTCTTTTCCACCTCTCTCCTCTTCCTCTCCCTTCCACCTCTCTCTTCCTCCTGTCTCTTCCTCCTCACTTTTCCTCTTCTCTCCTTTTCCTCTCTTCCTCCTCTCTATTCCTCCTCTCTCTTCTCTCTCCCTTCCTCCTCTCTCTTCTCCTCTCTCTTTTTCCTCTCTCTTCCTCCACTCTCTTCCTCCTCTGTCTTCCTCCTCTCTCCTCTTCCTCTGTTTTCCACCTCTCTGTTCCTCCTCTCTGTTCTCCTCTCTGTTCCTCCTCTCTCTTCCTCCTCTCTCTTCCTCCTCTCTCTTCTCCTCTCTTTTCCTCCTCTCTCTTCCTTCTCTCCCCTTTTCCTCTCTCTTCCTTCTCTCTCATTTTCCTTTCTCTTCCTCCTCTCTCTTCCTCCTCTGTCTTCCTCCTCACTCCTCTTCCTCTCTCTCCTCCTCTCTCTTCCTCCTCTCTCTTTCTCCTCTCTATTCCTCCTCTCTCTTCCTCCTCTCTCTTCCTCCTCTCTCTTCCTCCTCTATCTTCCTCCTCTCTCTTCCTCCTCTATCTTCCTCCTCTCTCTTTCTCCTCTCTCATCCTCCTCTCTCTTCCTCCTCTCTTCTCTTCCTCTTTCTTTCTCCTCCCTCTTCCTCCTTTCTCTTCCACCTCTCTCTTTCTCCTCTCTCTTCCTCCTCTCTCTTCCTCCTCTATCTTCTCCTCTCTACACCTCCTCTCTCTTCCTCCTCTCTCTTCCTCCTCCCTCTTCTCTTTTCCACCTCTCTCCTCTTCCTCTCCCTTCCACCTCTCTCTTCCTCCTGTCTCTTCCTCCTCAATTTTCCTCTTCTCTCCTTTCCTCTCTTCCTCCTCTCTATTCCTCCTCTCTCTTCCTCCTCTCCCTTCCTCCTCTCTCTTCCTCCTACTTCTATTTTTCCTCTCTCTTCCTCCACTCTCTTCCTCCTCTGTCTTCCTCCTCTCTCCTCTTCCTCTGTTTTCCACCTCTCTGTTCCCCCTCTCTGTTCCTCCTCTCTCTTCCTCCTCTCTCTTCCTCCTCTCTCTTCCTCCTCTCTCTTCCTCCTCTCTTTTCCTCCTCTCTCTTCCTTCTCTCCCCTTTTCCTCTCTCTTCCTTCTCTCTCATTTTCCTTTCTCTTCCTCCTCTCTCTTCTCATTTGTCTTCCTCCTCACTCCTCTTGCTCTCTCTTCCTCCTCTCTCTTCCTCCTCTCTCTTTCTCCTCTCTCTTCCTCCTCTCTCTTTCTCCTCTCTCTTCCTCCTCTCCCTTCCTCCTCTATCTTCCTCCTCTCTCTTCCTCTCTATCTTCCTCCTCTCTACCCCTCCTCTCTCTTCCTCCTCTCTCTTCCTCCTCCCTCTTCTCTTTTCCACCTCTCTCCTCTTCCTCTCCCTTCCACCTCTCTCTTCCTCCTGTCTCTTCCTCCTCAATTTCCTCTTCTCTCCTTTTCCTCTCTTCCTCCTCTCTCTTCCTCCTCTCTCTTCCTCCTCTCTCTTCCTCCTCTCTCTTCCTCCACTCTCTTCCTCCTCTGTCTTCCTCCTCTCTCCTCTTCCTCTGTTTTCCAGCTCTCTGTTCCTCTCTCTGTTCCTCCTCTCTCTTCCTCCTCTCTCTTCCTCCTCTCTTACTTACTCCTCTCTCTTCCTCCTCTCTTTTCCTCCTCTCTCTTCCTTCTCTCCCCTTTTCCTCTCTCTTCCTTCTCGCTCATTTTCCTTTCTCTTCCTCCTCTCTCTTCCTCCTTTGTCTTCCTCCTCACTCTCTTCCTCTCTCTTCCTCCTCTCTCTTCCTCCTCTCTCTTTCTCCTCTCTCTTCCTCCTCTCTCTTTCTCCTCTCTCTTCCTCCTCTCTCTTCCTCCTCTCTCTTCCTCCTCTATCTTCCTCCTCTCTACCCCTCCTCTATCTTCCTCCTCTCTCTTCCTCCTCTATCTTCCTCCTCTCTCTTTCTCCTCTCTCATCCTCCTCTCTCTTCGTCCTCTCTTCTCTTCCTCTTCTTTCTCCTCCTCTTCCTCCTTTCTCTTCCACCTCTCTCTTTCTCCTCTCTCTTCCTCCTCTCTCTTCCTCCTCTATCTTCCTCCTCTCTACACTCCTCTCTCTTCCTCCTCTCTCTTCTCTCCTCTTCTCTTTTCCACCTCTCTCCTCTTCTCTCTCCCTTCCACCTCTCTCTTCCTCCTGTCTCTTCCTCCTCAATTTTCCTCTTCTCTCCTTTTCCTCTCTTCTCCTCTCTATTCCTCCTCTCTCTTCCTCCTCTCTCTTCCTCCTCTCTCTTCCTCCTCTCTCTCTCCTCTCTCTTCCTCCACTCTCTTCCTCCTCTGTCTTCCTCTCTCCTCTTCCTCTGTTTTCCACCTCTCTGTTCCTCCTCTCTGTTCCTCCTCTCTCTTCCTCCTCTCTCTTCCTCCTCTCTCTTCCTCCTCTCTCTTCCTCCTCTCTTTTCCTCCTCTCTCTTCCTTCTCTCCCCTTTTCCTCTCTCTTCCTTCTCTCTCATTTCCTTTCTCTCCTCCTCTCTCTTCCTCCTTTGTCTTCCTCCTCACTCCTCTTCCTCTCTCTTCCTCCTCTCTCTTCCTCCTCTCTCTTTCTCCTCTCTCTTCCTCCTCTCTCTTTCTCCTCTCTCTTCTCCTCTCCCTTCCTCCTCTATCTTCTCCTCTCTCTTCCTCCTCTATCTCTCCTCTCTACCCTCCTCTCTCTTCCTCCTCTCTCTTTTTCCTCTCTCTTCCTCCACTCTCTTCCTCCTCTGTCTTCCTCCTCTCTCCTCTTCCTCTGTTTTCCACCTCTCTGTTCCTCCTCTCTGTTCCTCCTCTCTGTTCCTCCTCTCTCTTCCTCCTCTCTCTTCCTCCTCTCTCTTCCTCCTCTCTTTTCCTCCTCTCTCTTCCTTCTCTCCCCTTTTCCTCTCTCTTCCTTCTCTTCTCATTTTCCTTTCTCTTCCTCCTCTCTCTTCCTCCTCTGTCAACCTCCTCACTCCTCTTCCTCTCTCTTCCTCCTCTCTCTTCCTCCTCTCTCTTTCTCCTCTCTATTCCTCCTCTCTCTTCCTCCTCTCTCTTCCTCCTCTCTCTTCCTCCTCTATCTTCCTCCTCTCTCTTCCTCCTCTATCTTCCTCCTCTCTCTTTCTCCTCTCTCATCCTCCTCTCTCTTCCTCCTCTCTCTCTTCCTCTTTCTTTCTCCTCCCTCTTCCCTTTCTCTTCCACCTCTCTCTTTCTCCTCTCTCTTCTCCTCTCTCTTCCTCCTCTATCTTCTCCTCTCTACACCTCCTCTCTCTTCCTCCTCTCTCTTCCTCCTCCCTCTTCTCTTTTCCACCTCTCTCCTCTTCCTCTCCCTTCCACCTCTCTCTTCCTCCTGTCTCTTCCTCCTCAATTTTCCTCTTCTCTCCTTTTCCTCTCTTCCTCCTCTCTATTCCTCCTCTCTCTTCCTCCTCTCCCTTCCTCCTCTCTCTTCCTCCTCTCTCTTTTTCCTCTCTCTTCCTCCACTCTCTTCCTCCTCTGTCTTCCTCCTCTCTCCTCTTCCTCTGTTTCCACCTCTCTGTCCCCCTCTCTGTTCCTCCTCTCTCTTCCTCCTCTCTCTTCCTCCTCTCTCTTCCTCCTCTCTCTTCCTCCTCTCTCTTCCTCCTCTCTTTTCCTCCTCTCTCTTCCTTCTCTCCCCTTTTCCTCTCTCTCCTTCTCTCTCATTTTCCTTTCTCTTCCTCCTCTCTCTTCCTCATTTGTCTTCCTCCTCACTCCTCTTCCTCTCTCTTCCTCCTCTCTCTTCCTCCTCTCTCTTTCTCCTCTCTCTTCCTCCTCTCTCTTTCTCCTCTCTCTTCCTCCTCTCCCTTCCTCCTCTATCTTCCTCCTCTCTCTTCCTCCTCTATCTTCCTCCTCTCTACCCCTCCTCTCTCTTCCTCCACTCTCTTCTCTCCCTCTTCTCTTTTCACCTCTCTCCTCTTCCTTTCCTTCCAACTCTCTCTTCCTCCTGTCTCTTCCTCCTCACTTTTCCTCTTCTCTCCTTTTCCTCTCTTCCTCCTCTCTATTA
>NW_027436560.1:0-48623 GCF_031877795.1 Strix aluco
TTCTCTTCCTCCTTTCTCTTTCTCCTCTCTCTTTCTTCTCTCTCTTCTTCCTTTCTCTCCTCCTCTCTCTTCCTCTACTCTTTTCCTCCTCTCTACTCTCCTCTCTCTTCCTCTTTCTCTTTCTCCTCTCTCTTTCTTCTCTCTCTTCCTCCTCTCTCTTCCACCTCTCTCTTCCTCCTCTCTCTTCTCCTCCTCTTTCCTTCTCTCCACCTCTCTCTTCCTCTGTCTCTCCTCCTCTCTTCCTCCTCTCTACCCTCCTCTCTCTTCCTACACTCTCTTCCTCCTCTCTCTTCCTCTTCTCTTACCCTCCTCTCTCCTCTCCTCTCTCTTCCTCCTCTCTCTTCCTCCTCTCTCTTCCTCCTCTCTCTTTCTCCTCTCTCTTCCTCCTCTCTCTTCCTCTCTTCTCTTCCTCTCTCTTTCTCCTCTCCCTTCATCCTTTCTGTTCCACCTCTCTCTTCCTCCTCTCTCTTCTCCTCTCTCTTACTCTCTCTCTTCCTCCTCTCTCTTTTTCCTATCTCTTTCTCCACTCTCTTCCTCCTCTGTCTTCCTTCTCTATTCCTCTTCCTCTGTCTTCCATCTCTGTCTTCCTCCTCTCATCATTCCTTCCTCTCTCTACCTCCTCTCTCTTCCTCTTCTCTTTTCCTCCTCTCTACTCTTCCTCTCTCTTCCTCCTCTCTCCTCCTCTCTCTTTCTCCTCTCTCTTCCTTCTCTCTCTTCCTCCTCTCTTCTCTTCCTCTCTCTTTCTCTCCCCCTTCCTCCTTTCTCTTCCACCTCTCTCTTCCTCCTCTCTCTTCCTCCTCTCTCTTCCTCTCTCTACCCCTCCTCTCTCTTCCTCTCTCTCTTCCCTCCTCTGTCTTCCTCTTCTCTTTTCTCCTCTCTCCTCTCCTCTTTTCCTCCTCTCTCTTCCTCCTCTCTCTACCTCCTCTCTCTTCCTCCTCTCTCTTTCTGCTCTCTCTTCCTCCTCTCTCTTCCTCCTCTCTTCTCTTCCTCTCTCTTTCTCCTCCCCCTTCCTCTTTTCTCTTCCACCCCTCTCTTCCTCCTGCTCTTCTCCTCCTCTTCCTCCTCTCTCCTTCTTCTCTCTCTTCCTTCTCTCTCATTTTCCTTTCTCTTCCTCCTTTCTCTTCCTCCTCTCTATTCCTCCGCTCTCTTCCTCCTCTCTCTTCTCCTCACTACCCCTCCTCTCTCTTCCTCCTCTCTCTTCTCCTCTCTATTCCTCCGCTCTCTTCCTCTCTCTCCTTTTCCTCTCTACCTCCTCTCTCTTCCTCCTCTCTCTTCCTCCTCCCTCTTCCTCCTCTCTCTTCTCTCTCTCTTCCTCCTCTGTCTTCCTCCTCTCTCTTTTTTCCTCTCTCTTCCTCCACTCTCTTCCTCCTCTGTCTTCCTTCTCTCTTCTCTTACTCTGTCTTCCATCTCTCTCTTACTCCTCTCTCTTCCTCCTCTCTCTCTCCTCTCTCTTCTCCTCTCTCTTCCTCTTCTCTTTTCGTCCTCTCTCCACTTCCTCTCTCTTCTCCTCTCTCTTCTCCTCTCTCTTTCTCCTCTCTCTTCCTCCTCTCTCTCCACCCCTCTCTTCCTCCTCTCTCTTCCTCCTCTCTCTTCCTCATCTCTACCCCTCCTCTCTCTTCCTCCTCTCTCCTCCTCCTCTCTCTTCCTCTCTCTCTTCCCTCCTCTCTCTTCCGCCTCTCTTTTCCTCCTCTCTCTTCCTCCTCTCCCCCTTTTCCTCTCTCTTCCTTCTCTCTCATTTTCCTTTCTCTTCCTCCTCTCTCTTCTCCTCTCTATTCCTCCTCTCTCTTCCTCCTCTCGCTTCCTCCTCTCTACCCCTCCTCTCTCTTCCTCCTCTCTCTACTCCTCTCTCTTTCTCTTCTCTTTTCCTCCTCTCACTTCCTCCTCACTTTTCCTCCTCTCTCCTTTTCCTCTCTTCCTCCTCTCTCTTCCTCTTCTCACTTCCTCCTCACTTTTCCTCCTCTCTATTTTTCTCTATTCTCCTCTCTCTTCCTCCTCTCTCTTCCTCCTCTCTCTTCCTCCTCTCTCTTCCGCCACTCTTTTCCTCCTCTCTCTTCCTCCTCTCCCTTTTCCTCTGTGTTCCTTCTCTCTCATTTTCTTCTCTTCCTCCTCTCTCTTCCTCCTCTCTTTTCCTCCTCTATCTTCCTCCTCTCTACCCCTCCTCTCTCTTCCTCCTCTCTCTTCCTCCTCTCTCTTCCTTTTCTCTTTTCCTCCTCTCTCCTCTTCCTCTGCCTTCCACATCTCTCTTCCTCCTCTCTCTTCCTCCTCTCTCTTTTTCCTCTCTCTTCCTCCACTCTCTACCTCCTCTGTTTCCTTCCTCTCTCCTCTTCCTCTCTCTTCCACCTCTCTTTCCTCCACTCTCTTCTCCTCTCTCTCTCCTCTCTCTTCCTCTCTCTCTTCCTCCTCTCTTTTCCTTCTCTCTCTTTCTCCTCTCTTCCTCCTCTCTCTTTCTCCTCTCTCTTCCTCTCTCTTCTCTTCTCTCTCTTTCTCTCCCCCTTCCTCCCTTTCTCTTCCACCTCTCTCTTCCTCCTCCCTCTTCCTCCTCTCTACCCCTCCTCTCTCTTCCTCCTCTCTCCTCCTCCTCATCTCTTCCTCCTCTCTCTTTCTTCTTTCTCTTCCGCCTCTCTTTTCCTCTCTCTCTTCCTCCACACTTTTCCTCTCTCTCCTTTTCCTCTCTTCCTCCTCTCTCTTCCTCCTCTCTCTTCCCCCTCTCTCTTCCTCCTCTCTCTTCCTCCTCCCTCTTCCTCCTCTCTCTTTTTCCTCTCTCTTCTTCCACGCTCTTCCTCCTCTGTCTTCCACCTCTCTCTTTCTCCTCTCTCTTCCTCCTCTCTTTCCTCCTCTCTCTACCTCCTCTCTCTTCCTCCTCTCTCTTCCTCCTCCCTCTTCCTCCTCTCTCTTCCTCCTCTCTCTTCCTCCTCTCTCTACCTCCTCTCTCTTCCTCCTCTCTCTTCCTCCTCCCTCTTCCTCCTCTCTCTTCCTCCTCTCTCTTCCTCCTCTGTCTTCCTCCTCTCTCTTTTTCCTCTCTCTTCCTCCACTCTCTTCCTCCTCTGTCTTCCTTCTCTCTCCTCTTCCTCTGTCTTCCTCCTCTCTCTTCCTTCTCTCTCTTCCTCCTCTCTCTTCCTCCTCTCTCTTCCTCCTCTCTCTTCCTCTTCTCTTTTCCTCCTCTCTCCACTTCCTCTCTCTTTCTCCTCTCTCTTCCTCTCTCTCTTTCTCCTCTCTCTTCCTGCTCTCTCTTCCTCCTCTCTCTTCCTCCTCTCTCTTCCTGCTCTCTCTCCTCCTCACATTTCCTCCTCTCTCCTTTTCCTCTTTTCCTCCTCTCTCTTCCTCCTCCCTCTTCCTCCTCTCTGTTCCTCCTCTCTCTTTTGCCTCTCTCTTCCTACACTCTCTTCCTCCTCTGTCTTCCTTCTCTCTCCTCTTCCTCTGTCTTCCAGCTCTCTCTTCCTCCTCTCTCTTCCTCCTCTCTCTTCCTCCTCTCTCTTCCTCCTCTCTCTTCCTCTCCTCTTTTCCTTCTCTCTCCTTTTCCTCTCGGTTCCTCCTCACTCTTCCTCCTTTCTCTTCCACCTCTCTCTTCCTCCTCTCTCTTCCTCCTCTCTCTTCCTCCTCTCTACCCCTCCTCTCTCTTCCTCCTCTCTCTTCTCCTCTCTCTTCCTCTTCTCTTTCCTCCTCTCTCCTCTTCCTCTCTTTTCCTCCTTCCTCTTTCTCCTCTCTCTTCCTCCTCTCTCTTTCTCCTCTCTCTTCCTCCTCTCTCTTCCTCCTCTCTTCTCTTCCTCTCTCTTTCTCCTCCCCCTTCCTCTTTTCTCTTCCACTCCTCTCTTCCTCCTCTCTCTTCCTCCTCTCTCTTCCTCCTCTCTACCCCTCCTCTCTCTTCCTCCTCTCTCCTTCTCCTCTCTCTTCCGTCTCTCTTTTCCTCCTCTCTCTTCCTCCTCTCCCCTTTTCCTCTCTCTTCCTTCTCTCTCATTTCCTTCTCTTCCTCCTCTCTCTTCCTCCTCTCTATTCCTCCTCTCTCTTCCTCCTCTCGCTTCCTCTCTCTACAGCTCCTCTCTACAGCTCCTCTGTCTTCCTCCTCTCTCTTCCTCTTTTCTTTTCCTCTTCTCACTTCCTCCTCACTTTTCCTCCTCTCTCCTTTTCCTCTCTTCCTCCTCTCTCCTCCTCTCTCTTCCTCCTCTCTCTTCTGCTTCTCTTTTCCTCCTCTCTCTTCCTCCTCTCCCCTTTTCCTCTCTCTTCCTTCTCTCTCATTTTTCTTTCTCTTCCTTCTCTCTCTTCCTCCTCTCTATTCCTCCTCTCTCTTCCTCCTCTCGCTTCCTCCTCTCTACCCCTCCTCTCTCTTCCTCTTCTCTCTTCCTCCTCTCTCTTCCTCTTCTCTTTTCCTCCTCTCACTTCCTCCTCACTTTTCCTCCTCTCTCCTTTTCCTCTCTTCCTCCTCTCTCTTCTTCTCTCTCTTCCTCCTCTCTCTTCCTCCTCTCTCTTCCGCCACTCTTTTCCTCCTCTCTCTTCCTCCTCTCCCCTTCTCCTCTGTCTTCCTTCTCTCATTTTCCTCTCTCTTCCTCCTCTCTCTTCCTCCTCTCTTTCCTCCTCTATCTTCCTCCTCTCTACCCCTCCTCTCTCTTCCTCCTCTCTCTTCCTCCTCTCTCTTCCTTTTCTCTTTTCCTCCTCTCTCCTCTTCCTCTCCCTTCCAAATCTCTCTTCCTCCTCTCTCTTCCTCCTCTCTCTTCCTCCTCTCTCTTCCTCCTCTCTCTTCCTCCTCTCTCTTCCTCCTCTCTATCCCTCCTCTCTCTTCCTTCTCTCTCTTCTCCTCTCTCTTCCTCCTCTCTCTCCTCTTCTCTTTTCCTCCTCTCTTCTCTTCCTCTCTTTTCCTCCTCTCTCTTCCTCTCTCTCTTCCTCCTCTCTCTTTCTCCTCTCTCTTCCTCCTCCCTCTTCCTCCTCTCTTCTCTTCCTCTCTCTTTCTCCTCCCCCTTCCTCCTTTCTCTTCCACCTCTCTCTTCCTCCTCTCTCTTCCTTCTCTCTACCCCTCCTCTCTCTTCCTCCTCTCTCCTCCTCCTCTCTCTTCCTCCTCTCTCTTCCTCCTCTCTCTTCCGCCTCTCTTTTCCTCCTCTCTCTTCCTCCTCTCCCCTTTTACTCTCTCTTCCTTCTCTCTCATTTTCCTTTCTCTTCTCCTCTCTCTTCCTTCTCTCTCTTCTCTTCTCTTTTCCTCCTCTCACTTCCTCCTCTCTTTTCCTCCTCTCTCCTTTTCCTCTCTACCTCCTCCCTCTTCCTCCTCTCTGTTCCATCTCTCTCTTCCTCCTCTCTCTTTTTCCTTTCTCTTCCTCCACTCTCTTTCTCCTCTGTCGTCCTTCTCTATCCTCTTTCTCTGTCTTCCACCTCTCTCCATCCTCCTCTCTCTTCCTCCTCTCTGTTCCTCCTCTCTCTTCCTCCTCTCTCTTCCTCCTCTCTTCTCTTCCTCTCTCTTTCTCCTCCCCTTCCTCCTTTATCTTCCACCTCTCTCTTCCTCCTCTCTCTTCCTCCTCTCTCTTCCTCCTCTCTATCCCTCCTCTCTCTTCCTACACTCTCTTTCTCCTCTCTCTTCCTCTTCTCTTATCCTCCTCTCTCCTCTTCTTCTCTCTTCCTCCTCTCTCTTCCTCCTCTCTCTTCCTCCTCTCTCTTTCTCCTCTCTCTTCCTCCTCTCTCTTCCTCCTCTCTTCTCTTCCTCTCTCTTTCTCCTCCACCTTCCTCCTTTCTCTTCCACCTCTCTCTTCTTCCTCTCTCTTCCTCCTCTCTCTTCCTGCTCTCTACCCCTCCTCTCTCTTCCTCCTCTTTCCTCCTCCTCTCTCTTCCTCCTTTCTCTTCCTCCTCTCTCTTCTGCCTCTCTTTTCCTCCTCTCTCTTCCTCTCTCCCCTTTTCCTCTCTTCCTTCTCTCTCATTTTCCTTTTTCTTCCTCCTCTCTCTTCCTCCTCTCTATTCCTCCTCTCTCTTACTCCTCTCGCTTCCTCCTCTCTACCCCTCCTCTCTCTTCCTCCTCTCTCTTCCTCCTCTCTTTTCCTCTTCTCTTTTCCTCCTCTCACTTCTTCCTCACTTTTCCTACTCTCTCCTTTTCTTCTAACCTTCTCTCTCTTCCTCCTCTCTCTTCCTCCTCTCTCTTCCTCCTCTCTCTTCCTCCTCTCTCTTTTTCCTCTCTCTTCCTCCACTCTCTTCCTCCCCTGTCTTCCTTCTCTCTCCTCTTCCTCTGTCTTAAACTCTCTCTTCCTCCTCTCTCTTCCTCCTCTTTCTTCCTCCTCTCCCTTCCTCCTCTCTCTTTCTCCTCTCTCTTCCTCCTCTCACTTCCTTCTCTCTTCTCTTCCTCTCTTTTCCTCCTCTCTTCCTCCTCACTTTTCCTCCTCTCTCCTTTTCCTCTCTTCCTCCTCTCTCTTCCTCCTCTCCTTCCTCCTCTCTCTTCTTCTCTCTCTTCCTCATCTCTCTTCCTCCTCTCTCTTTTTCCTCTCTCTTCCTCCACTCTCTTCCTCCTCTGACTTCCTTCTCTCTCCTCTTCCTCTGTCTTAAACCTCTCTCTTCCTCCTCTCTCTTCCTCCTCTTTCTTCCTCCTCTCCCTTCCTCCTCTCTCTTTCTCCTCTCTCTTCCTCCTCTCACTTCCTTCTCTCTTCTCTTCCTCTCTTTTCCTCCTCTCTTCCTCCTCACTTTTCCTCCTCTCTCCTTTTCCTCTCTTCCTCCTCTCTCTTCCTCCTCTCTCTTTCTCCTCTCTCTTCTTCCTCTCTCTTCCTCATCTCTCTTCCTCCTCTCTCTTTTCCTCTCTCTTCCTCCTCTCTCTTCCTCCTCTCTCTTTCTCCTCTCTCTTCCTCTTCTCTCTTCCTCCTCACATTTCCTCCTCTCTCCTTTTCCTCTCTTCCTCCTCTCTCTTCCTCCTCTCTCTTTCTCCTCTCTCTTCCTCCTCCCTCTTCCTCCTCTCTCTTTCTCCTCTCTCTTCCTCCTCCCTCTTCCTCCTCTGTGTTCCTCCTAGCTCTTTTTCCTCTCTCTTCCTCCACTCTCTTCCTCCTCTGTCTTCCTTCTCTCTCAACTTCGTCTGTCTTCCAGCTCTCTCTTCCTCCTCTCTCTTCCTCCTCTCTCTCCCCCTCTCTCTCCTCCTCTCTCTTCTTCCTCTTTCTTCCTCTTCTCTTTTCCTCCTCTCTCCTCTTCTCTCTTTTCCTCCTCTCTCTTCCTCCTCTCTCTTTCTCCTCTCTCTTCCTCCTCTCTCTTCCTCCTCTCCTCTCTTCCTCTCTCTTTCTTCTCCCTCTTCCTCCTTTCTCTACCACCTCTTTCTTCCTCCTCTCTCTTCCTCCTCTCTCTTCTCCTCCCTCTTCCTCCTCTCTCTTCCGCCACTCTTTTCCTCCTCTCTCTTCCTCCTCTCCCCTTTTCCTCTGTCTTCCTTCTCTCTCATTTTCCTTTCTCTTCCTCCTCTCTCTTCCTCCTCTGTCTTCCTCATCTATCTTCCTCCTCTCTACCCCTCCTCTCTCTTCCTCCTCTCTCTTCCTCCTCTCTCTTCCTTTTCTCTTTTCCTCCTCTCTCCTCTTCCTCTCCCTTCCACATCTCTCTTCCTCCTCTCTCATCCTCCTCACTTTTCCTCCTCTCTCTTTTTCCTCTCTCTTCCTCACTCTCTTCCTCCTCTGTCTTCCTTCTCTCTCCTCTTCTTCTGTCTTCCTCCTCTCTTTTACTCCTCTCTCTTCTTTCTCACTTTTCCTGCTCTCTCCTTTTCCTCTCTTCCTCCAGTCTCTTCCTCCTCTCTCTTCCTCCTCTCTCTTCCTCTTCTCTCTTCCTCCTCTATCTTTTCCCTCTCTCTTCCTCCACTCTCTACGTCCTCTGTTTCCTTCTCTCTCCTCTTCCTCTCTCTTCCACCTCTCTCTTCCTCCTCTCTCTGCCTCCTCTCTCTTCCTCCTCTCTCTTCCTCATCACTCTCTTCCTCTCTCTTCCTCTTCTCTTTTCCTCCTCTCTCTTCCTCCTCACTTTTCCTCCTCTCTCCTTTTCCTCTCTTCCTCCTTTCTCTTCCTCCTCTCTTTTCCCCCTCTCTCTTCCTCCTCTCTTCTCCTCTCCCACTTCCTCCTCTCTCTTTTTCCTATCTCTTCCTCCACGCTCTTCTTCCTCTGTCTTCCACCTCTCTCTTTCTCCTCTCTCTTCCTCCACGCTCTTCCTCCTCTCTCTTCCTCCTCTCTCTTCCTCCTCTCACTTCCTCCTCTCATCAACCTCCTCTCTCTTCCTCCTCTCTCTTCCTCCTCTCTCTTCTTCCTCCCTCTTCCTCCTCTCTCTTCCTCCTATCTCTTCCTCCTCTGTCTTCCTCCTCTCTCTTTTTCCTCTCTCTTCCTCCACTCCTTTCTTCTCTGTCTTCCTTCTTTCTACTCTTCTCTGTCTTCCTCCTCTCTCTTCCTCCTCTCTCTTCCTCCTCTCTCTTCCTTCTCTCTATTCCTCTTCTCTTTTCCTCCTCTCTCCACTTCCTCTCTCTTCCTCCTCTCTCTTCCTCCTCTCTCTTCCTCCTCTCTCTTCCTCCTCTCTCTTCCTCCTCTCTCTTCCTCCTCTCTCTTCCTCCTCACATTTCCTTCTCTCTCCTTTTTCTCTCTTCCTCCTCTCTCTTCCTCCTCTCTCTTCCTCCTCTCTCTTCCTCCTCCCTCTTCCTCCTCTCTGTTCCTCCTCTCTCTTTTGCCTCTCTCTTCCTACACTCTCTTCCTCCTCTGTCTTCCTTCTCTCTCCTCTTCCTCTGTCTTCCAGCTCTCTCTTCCTCCTCTCTCTTCCTCCTCTCTCTTCTTCCTCCCTCTTCCTCTTCTCTTTTCCTTCTCTATCCTCTTCCTCTCTCTTCCTCCTCTCTCTTCCTCCTCTCTCTTCCTCCTCTCTTCTCTTCCTCTCTCTTTCTCTCCCCCTTCCTCCTTTCTCTTCCACCTCTCTCTTCCTCCTCTCTCTTCCTCCTCTCTCTTCCTCCTCTCTCTTCCTCCTCTCTCTTCCTCTTCTCTTTTCCTTCTCTCTCCTCTTCCTCTCTTTTCCTCCTCTCTCTTCCTCCTCTCTCTTCCTCCTCTCTCTTCCTCCTCTCTCTTTCTCCTCTCTCTTCCTCCTCTCTCTTCCTCCTCTCTTCTCTTCCTCTCTCTTTCTCCTCCCCCTTCCTCTTTCTCTTCCACCCCTCTCTTCCTCCTCTCCTCTTCCTCCTCTCTCTTCCTCCTCTCTACCCCTCCTCTCTCTTCCTCCTCTCTTCTCCTCCTCTCTCTTCCTCCTCTCTCTTCTCCTCTCTATTCCGCCTCTCTTTTCCTCCTCTCTCTTCCTCCTCTCCCCTTTCCTCTCTCTTCCTTCTCTCTCATTTTCCTTTCTCTTCCTCCTCTCTCTTCCTCCTCTCTATTCCTCCTCTCTCTTCCTCCTCTCGCTTCTCCTCTCTACCCCTCCTCTCTCTTCCTCCTCTCTCTTCCTCCTCTCGCTTCCTCCTCTCTACCCTCCTCTCTCTTCCTCCTCTCTCTTTCCTCCTCTCACTTCCTCCTTCACTTTCCTCCTCTCATCCTTCCTCACTTCCTCCACTCATCCTCTTCTCTCCTTCCTCCTCCTCTCTCTCATCCTCTCTCTTCCGCCACTCTTACCTCCTCTCTCTTCCTCCTCACCCTCTTTTCCTCTGTCTTCCTTCTCTACTCGTTTTCCTTTCTCTACCTCCTCTCCTCCTCCTCTTTTCCTCCTCATTCCTCCTCTCTCCCTCCTCTCTCTCCTCCTCTCTTCCCCTCCTCTCCTCTTCCTCCTCTCATCCTTCCTTCCCTTCACTCTCTCTTCCTCTCTCTTCCTCCTCTCATCTTTCCTCTCTCTTCCTCAACTCTCTACCTCCTCTGTTTCCTTCTCTCACTTCATCCTCTCTCTCCACCTCTCTCTTCCTCCTCTCTCTTCCTCCTCTCTCTTCCTCCTCTCTCTTCCTCCTCTTTCTTCCTCCTCTCTCTTCCTCCTCTCTCTCCTCCTCTCTCTTCCTCTTCTCTTCCCTCCTCTCTCCTCTTCCGCTCTTTTCCTCCTCTCTCATCCTCCTCTCTTCCTCTTCTCTCTTAATCCTCTCTCTTTCTCCCTCTCTTCCTCCTCTCTTCTCTTCCTCTCTCTTTCCTCCTCCCCCTTCCTCCTTTCTCTTCCACCTCTCTCTTCCTCCTCTCTCTTCCTCCTCTCTACCCCCCACCTCTCCTCCTCCTCCTCTCTCCGTCTCCTCTCTCTCCTCCTCTCTCTTCCTCCTCTCTCTTCCGCCTCTCTTTCTCCTCCTCACTCTTTCTCCTCTCCCTTTTTTCTCTCTCTTCCTTGTCTCTCATTTTCCTTTCTCTTCCTTCTCTCTCTTCCTCCTCTCACTTCCTCAACTATCTTCCTCCTCTCTACTCCTCCTCTCACTCCTCCTCTCTCTTCCTCCACTCACTCCTTTCACTTTCCTCCTCTCTCACTCTTCCTCTCACCTTCCACAACTCTCTTTCTCCTCTCTCATCCTCCTCACTTTTCCTCCTCTCTCCTTTTCCTCTCTTCCTCCTCTCTCTTCCTCCTCTCTCTTCCTCCTCTCTCTTCCTCCTCTCTCTTCCTCCTCTCTCTTTTTCCTCTCTCTTCCTCCACTCTCTTCCTCCTCTGTCTTCCTTCTCACTCCTCTTCTTCTGTCTTCCTCCTCTTTTTCCTCCTCTCTCTTCCTCCACACTTTTCCTCCTCTCTCCTTTTCCTCTCTTCCTCCTCTCTCTTCCTCCTCTCTCTTCCTCCTCTCTCTTCCTGCTCTCTCTTCCTCCTCTCTCTTCCTCCTCTCTCTTCCGCCACTCTTTTCCTCCTCTCTCTTCCTCCTCTCCCCTTTTCCTCTGTCTTCCTTCTCTATCGTTTTCCTTTCTCTTCCTCCTCTCTCTTCCTCCTCTCTTTTCCTCCTCTTCCTCCTCTCTACCCCTCCGCTCTCTTCCTCCTCTCTCTTCCTCCTCTCTCTTCCTCCTCTCTTTTCCTCCTCTCTCCTCTTCCTCTCCCTTCCACATCTCTCTTCTTCCTCTCTCTTCCTCCTTTCTCTTTTTACTCTCTCTTCCTCAACTCTCTACCTCCTCTGTTTCCTTCTCTCTCTTCTTCCTCTCTCTTCCACCTCTCTCTTCCTCCTCTCTCTTCCTCCTCTCTCTTCCTCCTCTCTCTTCCTTCTCTTTCTTCCTCCTCTCTCTTCCTCCTCTCTCTTCCTCCTCTCTCTTCCTCTTCTCTTTTCCTCCTCTCTCCTCTTCCGCTCTTTTCCTCCTCTCTCTTCCTCCTCTCTCTTCCTCTTCTCTCTTTATCCTCTCTCTTTCTCCTCTCTCTTCCTCCTCTCTTCTCTTCCTCTCTCTTTCTCCTCCCCCTTCCTCCTTTCTCTTCCACCTCTCTCTTCCTCCTCTCTCTTCCTCCTCTCTACCCCTCCTCTCTCCTCCTCCTCTCTCCTCCTCCTCTCTCTTCCTCCTCTCTCTTCCTCCTCTCTCTTCCGCCTCTCTTTTCCTCCTCTCTCTTCCTCCTCTCCCTTTTTTCTCTCTCTTCCTTGTCTCTCATTTTCCTTTCTCTTCCTCCTCTCTCTTCCTCCTCTCTCTTCCTCATCTATCTTCCTCCTCTCTACTCCTCCTCTCTCTTCCTCCTCTCTCTTCCTCCTCTCTCTTCCTTTTCTCTTTCCTTCTCTCTCCTCTTCCTCTCCCTTCCACATCTCTCTTTCTCCTCTCTGATCCTCCTCACTTTTCCTCCTCTCTCCTTTTCCTCTCTTCCTCCTCTCTCTTCCTCCTCTCTCTTCCTCCTCTCTCTTCTTCCTCTCTCTTCCTCCTCTCTCTTCCTCCTCTCTCTTTTTCCTCTCTCTTCCTCCACTCTCTTCCTCCTCTGTCTTCCTTCTCACTCCTCTTCTTCTGTCTTCCTCCTCTTTTTTCCTCCTCTCTCTTCCTCCACACTTTTCCTCCTCTCTCCTTTTCCTCTCTTCTTCCTCTCTCTTCCTCCTCTCTCTTCCTCCTCTCTCTTCCTCCTCTCTCTTCCTCCTCTCTCTTCCTCCTCTCTCTTTTTCCTCTCTCTTCCTCGACTCTCTACCTCCTCTGTCTTCCTACTCTCTCCTCTTCCCCTGTCTTCCACCTCTCTCTTCCTACTCTCCCTTCCACCTCTCTCTTCCTACTCTCTTCCTCTTCACTTTTCCTCCTCTCTCCTTTTCCTCTCTTCCTCCTCTCTTTTCCTCCTTTCTCTTTCTCCTCTCTCTTTTTCCTGTCTCTTCCTCCACTCTCTATCTCCTCTGTCTTCCTTCTCCCTACTCTTCCTCTCTCTTCCACCTCTCTCTTCCTCCTCTCTCTACCTCCTCTCTCTTCCTCCTCTCGCTTCCTCCTATCTACCCCTCCTCTCTCTTCCTCCTCTCTCTTCCTCCTCTCTCTTCCTATTCTCTTTTCCTCTTCTCTCTTCCTCCTCTCTCTTCCTCCTCTCTCTTCCTCCTCTCTCTTTCTGCTCTCTCTTTCTCCTCTCTCTTCCTTCTCTCTCTTCCTCCTCTCTTCTCTTCCTCTGTCTTTCTCCTCCCTCTTCCTCCTTTCTCTTCCACCTCTTTCTTCCTCCTCTCTCTTCCTCCTCTCTCTTCCTCCTCTCTCTCCCACCAATTTCTTCCTCCTCTCTATCCCTCCTCTCTCTTCCTCCTTTCCCTTTCTCCTCTCTCTTCCTCTTCTCTTTTCCTCCTCTCTCTTCTTCCTCTCCCTTCCACCTCTCTCTTCCTACTATCTCTTCCTCCTCACTTTTCCTCCTCTCTCCTTTCTTCTCTTCCTCCTCTCTCTTCCTCCTCTTTCTTCCTCCTCTCTCTTCCTCCTCTCTCTTCCTCCTCTCTCTTCCTCTTCTCTTTTCCTCCTCTCTCCTCTTCCGCTCTTTTCCTCCTCTCTCTTCCTCCTCTCTCTTCCTCTTCTCTCTTTATCCTCTCTCTTTCTCCTCTCTCTTCCTCCTCTCTTCTCTTCCTCTCTCTTTCTCCTCCCCCTTCCTCCTTTCTCTTCCACCTCTCTCTTCCTCCTCTCTCTTCCTCCTCTCTACCCCTCCTCTCTCCTCCTCCTCTCTCCGTCTCCTCTCTCTTCCTCCTCTCTCTTCCTCCTCTCTCTTCCGCCTCTCTTTTCCTCCTCTCTCTTTCTCCTCTCCCTTTTTTCTCTCTCTTCCTTGTCTCTCATTTTCCTTTCTCTTCCTTCTCTCTCTTCCTCCTCTCTCTTCCTCATCTATCTTCCTCCTCTCTACTCCTCCTCTCTCTTCCTCCTCTCTCTTCCTCCTCTCTCTTCCTTTTCTCTTTTCCTCCTCTCTCCTCTTCCTCTCCCTTCCACATCTCTCTTTCTCCTCTCTCATCCTCCTCACTTTTCCTCCTCTCTCCTTTTCCTCTCTTCCTCCTCTCTCTTCCTCCTCTCTCTTCCTCCTCTCTCTTCCTCCTCTCTCTTCCTCCTCTCTCTTTTTCCTCTCTCTTCCTCCACTCTCTTCCTCCTCTGTCTTCCTTCTCACTCCTCTTCTTCTGTCTTCCTCCTCTTTTTTCCTCCTCTCTCTTCCTCCACACTTTTCTCCTCTCTCCTTTTCCTCTCTTCCTCCTCTCTCTTCCTCCTCTCTCTTCCTCCTCTCTCTTCCTGCTCTCTCTTCCTCCTCTCTCTTCCTCCTCTCTCTTCCGCCACTCTTTTCCTCCTCTCTCTTCCTCCTCTCCCCTTTTCCTCTGTCTTCCTTCTCTATCGTTTTCCTTTCTCTTCCTCCTCTCTCTTCCTCCTCTCTTTTCCTCCTCTTCCTCCTCTCTACCCCTCCGCTCTCTTCCTCCTCTCTCTTCCTCCTCTCTCTTCCTCCTCTCTTTTCCTCCTCTCTCCTCTTCCTCTCCCTTCCACATCTCTCTTCTTCCTCTCTCTTCCTCCTTTCTCTTTTTACTCTCTCTTCCTCAACTCTCTACCTCCTCTGTTTCCTTCTCTCTCTTCTTCCTCTCTCTTCCACCTCTCTCTTCCTCCTCTCTCTTCCTCCTCTCTCTTCCTCCTCTCTCTTCCTTCTCTTTCTTCCTCCTCTCTCTTCCTCCTCTCTCTTCCTCCTCTCTCTTCCTCTTCTCTTTTCCTCTTCTCTCCTCTTCCGCTCTTTTCCTCCTCTCTCTTCCTCCTCTCTCTTCCTCTTCTCTCTTTATCCTCTCTCTTTCTCCTCTCTCTTCCTCCTCTCTTCTCTTCCTCTCTCTTTCTCCTCCCCCTTCCTCCTTTCTCTTCCACCTCTCTCTTCCTCCTCTCTCTTCCTCCTCTCTACCCCTCCTCTCTCCTCCTCCTCTCTCCTCCTCCTCTCTCTTCCTCCTCTCTCTTCCTCCTCTCTCTTCCGCCTCTCTTTTCCTCCTCTCTCTTCCTCCTCTCCCTTTTTTCTCTCTCTTCCTTGTCTCTCATTTTCCTTTCTCTTCCTCCTCTCTCTTCCTCCTCTCTCTTCCTCATCTATCTTCCTCCTCTCTACTCCTCCTCTCTCTTCCTCCTCTCTCTTCCTCCTCTCTCTTCCTTTTCTCTTTTCCTTCTCTCTCCTCTTCCTCTCCCTTCCACATCTCTCTTTCTCCTCTCTCATCCTCCTCACTTTTCCTCCTCTCTCCTTTTCCTCTCTTCCTCCTCTCTCTTCCTCCTCTCTCTTCCTCCTCTCTCTTCCTCCTCTCTCTTCCTCCTCTCTCTTTTTCCTCTCTCTTCCTCCACTCTCTTCCTCCTCTGTCTTCCTTCTCACTCCTCTTCTTCTGTCTTCCTCCTCTTTTTTCCTCCTCTCTCTTCCTCCACACTTTTCCTCCTCTCTCCTTTTCCTCTCTTCCTCCTCTCTCTTCCTCCTCTCTCTTCCTCCTCTCTCTTCCTGCTCTCTCTTCCTCCTCTCTCTTCCTCCTCTCTCTTCCGCCACTCTTTTCCTCCTCTCTCTTCCTCCTCTCCCCTTTTCCTCTGTCTTCCTTCTCTATCGTTTTCCTTTCTCTTCCTCCTCTCTCTTCCTCCTCTCTTTTCCTCCTCTTCCTCCTCTCTACCCCTCCGCTCTCTTCCTCCTCTCTCTTCCTCCTCTCTCTTCCTCCTCTCTTTTCCTCCTCTCTCCTCTTCCTCTCCCTTCCACATCTCTCTTCTTCCTCTCTCTTCCTCCTTTCTCTTTTACTCTCTCTTCCTCAACTCTCTACCTCCTCTGTTTCCTTCTCTCTCTTCTTCCTCTCTCTTCCACCTCTCTCTTCCTCCTCTCTCTTCCTCCTCTCTCTTCCTCCTCTCTCTTCCTTCTCTTTCTTCCTCCTCTCTCTTCCTCCTCTCTCTTCCTCCTCTCTCTTCCTCTTCTCTTTTCCTCCTCTCTCCTCTTCCGCTCTTTTCCTCCTCTCTCTTCCTCCTCTCTCTTCCTCTTCTCTCTTTATCCTCTCTCTTTCTCCTCTCTCTTCCTCCTCTCTTCTCTTCCTCTCTCTTTCTCCTCCCCCTTCCTCCTTTCTCTTCCACCTCTCTCTTCCTCCTCTCTCTTCCTCCTCTCTACCCCTCCTCTCTCCTCCTCCTCTCTCCTCCTCCTCTCTCTTCCTCCTCTCTCTTCCTCCTCTCTCTTCCGCCTCTCTTTTCCTCCTCTCTCTTCCTCCTCTCCCTTTTTTCTCTCTCTTCCTTGTCTCTCATTTTCCTTTCTCTTCCTCCTCTCTCTTCCTCCTCTCTCTTCCTCATCTATCTTCCTCCTCTCTACTCCTCCTCTCTCTTCCTCCTCTCTCTTCCTCCTCTCTCTTCCTTTTCTCTTTTCCTTCTCTCTCCTCTTCCTCTCCCTTCCACATCTCTCTTTCTCCTCTCTGATCCTCCTCACTTTTCCTCCTCTCTCCTTTTCCTCTCTTCCTCCTCTCTCTTCCTCCTCTCTCTTCCTCCTCTCTCTTCCTCCTCTCTCTTCCTCCTCTCTCTTTTTCCTCTCTCTTCCTCCACTCTCTTCCTCCTCTGTCTTCCTTCTCACTCCTCTTCTTCTGTCTTCCTCCTCTTTTTTCCTCCTCTCTCTTCCTCCACACTTTTCCTCCTCTCTCCTTTTCCTCTCTTCCTCCTCTCTCTTCCTCCTCTCTCTTCCTCCTCTCTCTTCCTCCTCTCTCTTCCTCCTCTCTCTTCCTCCTCTCTCTTTTTCCTCTCTCTTCCTCGACTCTCTACCTCCTCTGTCTTCCTACTCTCTCCTCTTCCCCTGTCTTCCACCTCTCTCTTCCTACTCTCCCTTCCACCTCTCTCTTCCTACTCTCTTCCTCTTCACTTTTCCTCCTCTCTCCTTTTCCTCTCTTCCTCCTCTCTTTTCCTCCTTTCTCTTTCTCCTCTCTCTTTTTCCTGTCTCTTCCTCCACTCTCTATCTCCTCTGTCTTCCTTCTCCCTACTCTTCCTCTCTCTTCCACCTCTCTCTTCCTCCTCTCTCTACCTCCTCTCTCTTCCTCCTCTCGCTTCCTCCTATCTACCCCTCCTCTCTCTTCCTCCTCTCTCTTCCTCCTCTCTCTTCCTATTCTCTTTTCCTCTTCTCTCTTCCTCCTCTCTCTTCCTCCTCTCTCTTCCTCCTCTCTCTTTCTGCTCTCTCTTTCTCCTCTCTCTTCCTTCTCTCTCTTCCTCCTCTCTTCTCTTCCTCTGTCTTTCTCCTCCCTCTTCCTCCTTTCTCTTCCACCTCTTTCTTCCTCCTCTCTCTTCCTCCTCTCTCTTCCTCCTCTCTCTCCCACCAATTTCTTCCTCCTCTCTATCCCTCCTCTCTCTTCCTCCTTTCCCTTTCTCCTCTCTCTTCCTCTTCTCTTTTCCTCCTCTCTCTTCTTCCTCTCCCTTCCACCTCTCTCTTCCTACTATCTCTTCCTCCTCACTTTTCCTCCTCTCTCCTTTTCTTCTCTTCCTCCTCTCTCTTCCTCCTCTCTCTTCCTCCTCTCTCTTCCGCCTCTCTCTTCCTCCTCTTTTTCCTCTCTCTTCCTCCACTCTCTTCCTCCTCAGTCTTCCTCCTCTCTCCTCTTCCTCTGTTTTGCACCTCTCTCTTCCTCCTCTCTCTTCCTCCTCTCTCTTCCTCCTCTCTCTTCCGCCTCTCGCTTCCGCCTCTCTTTTCCTCCTCTCTCTTCCTCCTCTCTCTTTTTCCTCTCTCTTCCTCCACTCTCTACCTCCTCTGTCTTCCTTCTCTCTCCTCTTCCTCTCTCTTCCACCTCTCTCTTCCTCCTCTCTCTTCCTCCTCTCTCTTCCTCCTCTCTCTTCCTCATCTCTCTTCCTCCTCTCTCTTCCTCTTCTCTTTTCCTCCTCTCTCTTCCTCCTCACTTTTCCTCCTCTCTCCTTTTCCTCTCTTCCTCCTCTCTCTTCTTCCACTCTCTTCCTCCTCTCTCTTCCTCCTCTCTCTTCCTCCTCGCTCTTCCTCCTCTCTCTTTTTCCTCTCTCTTCCTCCACTCTCTTCCTCCTCTGTCTTCCACCTCTCTCTTTCTCCTCCCTCTTCCTCCTTTCTCTTCCACCTCCTCTTCCTCCTCTCTCTTCCTCCTATCTACCCCTCCTCTCTCTTCCTCCTCTCTCTTCCTCCTCTCTCTTCCTCTTCTCTTTTCCTCCTCTCTCTTCCTCCTCTCTCTTCCTCCTCACTTCCTTCTCTCTCATTTTCCTTTCTCTTCCTCCTCTCTCTTCCTCCTCTGTCTTCCTCCTCTCTCCTCTTCCTCTCTCTTCCTCCTCTCTTTTCCTCCTCTCTCATCCTCCTCTCTCTTCCTCCTCTCTCCTCTTCCTCTCTCTTCCTCCTCTCTCTTCCTCCTCTCTCTTTCTCCTCTCTCTTCATCCTCTCTCTTTCTCCTCTCTCTTCCTCCTCTCTCTTCCTCCTCTCCTCTTTCTCTCTCTTTCTCCTCCCTCTTCCTCCTTTCTCTTCCACCTCCTCTTCCTCCTCTCTCTTCCTCCTCTCTCTTCCTTCTCTATTTTCCTCCTCTATCTTCCTCCTCTCTACCCCTCCTCTCTCTTCCTCCTCTCTCTTCCTCCTCTCTCTTCATTTTCTCTTTTCCTCCTCTCTCCAATTCCTCTCCCTTCCACATCTCTCTTCCTCCTCTCTCTTCCTCCTCACTTTTCCTTCTCTCTCCTTTTCCTCTCTTCCTCCTCTCTCTTCCTCCTCTCTCTTCCTCCTCTCTCTTCCTCCTCTCTCTTCCTCCTCTCTCTTCCTCTTCTCTCTTCCTCATCTCTTTTCCTCCTCTCTCTTCCTCCTCTCTTTTCATCCTCTCTCTTCCTCCTCTCCCATTTTCCTCTCTCTTCCTTCTCTCTCCTCTTCCTCTATCTTCCATCTCTCTCTCCTCCTCTCTCTCTTCTCTTTTCTTCCTCACTCCTCTTCCTCTCTCTTCCTCCTCTCTCTTCCTCCTCTCTTTCTCCTCTCTCTTCCTCCTCTCTCTTCCTCCTCTCTTCTCTTCCCCTCTCTTTCTCCTCCCTCTTCCTCCTTTCTCTACCACCTCTCTACCTCCACTCTCTTCCTCCTCTCTCTTCCTCCTCTCTCTTCCTCCTCTCGCTTCCTCCTTTCTACCCCTCCTCTCTCTTCCTCCTCTCTCTTCCTCCTCTCTCTTCCTCTTCTCTTTTCCTCCTCTCTCCTCTTCCTCTCTCTTCCTCCTGTCTCTTCCTCCTCTCGCTTCCTCCTCTCTATCCCTCCTCTCTCTTCCCCCTCTCTCTTCCTCCTCTCTCTTCCCCTTCTCTTTTCCTCCTCTCTCTTCCTCCCAACTTTTCCTCCTCTCTCCTTTTCCTCTCTTCCTCCTCTCTCTTCCTCGTCTCTCTACCTCATCTCTCTTCCTCCTCTCTCTTCCTCCTCTCCCTTTTTCCTCTCTCTTCCTCCACTCTCTTCCTCCTCTCTCTTCTTTCTCTCTCCACTTCCTCTGTCTTCCTCCTCTCTCTTCCTCCTCTCTCTTCCTCCTCTCTCTTCCTCCTCTCTCTTCCTCATCTCTCTTCCTCCTCTCTCTTCCTCCTCCCTTTTCCTCCTCTCTCTTCCTCCTCTCCCCTTTTCCTCTATCTTCCTTCTCTCTCCTCTTCCTCTGTCTTCCACCTCTCTCTTCCTCCTCTCTCTTCCTCTTCTCTTTTCCTCCTCTCTCCTCTACCTCGCTCTTCCTCCTCTCTCTTCCTCCTCTCTCTTTCTCCTCTCTCTTCCTCCTCTCTCTTCCTCCTCTCTTCTCTTCCTCTCTCTTTCTCCTCCCTCCTCCTCCTTTCTCTTCCACCTCTCTCTTCCTCCTCTCTGTTCCTCCTCTCTACCCCGCCTCTCTCTTCCTCCTCTCTCTTCCTCCTCTCTCTTCCTCTTCTCTTTTCCTCCTCTCTCTTCCTCCTCTCTCTTCCTCCTCTCTTCTCTTCCTCTCCCCTCTTCTCTCTCTTCCTCCTCTCTCTTCCTCCTCTCTCTTCCTCCTCTCGCTTCCTCCTCTCTACCCCTCCTCTCTCTTCCTCCTCTCTCTTCCTCCTCTCTCTTCCTCTTCTCTTTTCCTCCTCTCTCTTCCTCCTCTCTCTTCCTCCTCTCTCTTCCTCCTCTCTCTTCCACCTCTCTCTTTCTCCTCTCTCTTCCAACTCTCTCTTCCTCCTCTCTCTTCTTCCTCTCTCTTCCTCCTCTCTCTTCCTTCTCTCTCTTCCTCCTCTCTCTTCCTCCTCTCTCATCTTCTTCTCCTTTCCTCCTCTCTCCTCTTCCACTCTCTTCCTCCTTTCTCTTCCTCCTCTCTCTTTCTCCTCTCTCTTCCTCCTCTCTCCTCCTCCTCTCTTCCTCCTCTCTCTTCCTCCTCTCTCTTCCTACTCTGTCTTCCTCTACTTTTTTGCTATTCTCTCCTCTTCCTCTCTCTTCCTCCTCTCTCTTCCTCCTCTCTCTTCCTCCTCTCTCTTCCTCCTCTCTCTTCCTCTTCTCTTTTCCTATTCTCTCCTATTCCGCTCTCTTCCTCCTCTCTCTTCCTCCTCTCTCTTCATCCTCTCTCTTCCTCCTCTCTCTTCCTCTTCTCTTTTCCTTCTCTCCCCTCTTAATCTCTCTTCCTCCTTTCTCTTCCTCCTCTCTCTTTCTCCTCTCTCTTCCTCCTCTCTTCTCTTCCTCTCTCTTTCTCCTCCCTCTTCCTCCTTTCTCTTCCACCTCTCTCTTCCTCCTCTCTCTTCCTCCTCTCTCTTCCTCCTCTCGATTCCTCCTCTCTACCCCTGCTCTCTCTTCCTCCTCTCTCTTCCTCCTCTCTCTTTCTCTTCTCTTTTCCTCCTCTCTCCTCTTCCTCTCTCTTCCTCCTCTCTCTTCCTCCTCTCGCTTCCTCCTCTCTACCCCTCCTCTCTCTTCCCCCTCTCTCTTCCTCCTCTCTCTTCCCCTTCTCTTTTCCTCCTCTCTCTTCCTCCTCACTTTTCCTCCTCTCGCCTTTTCCTCTCTTCCTCCTCTCTCTTCCTCCTCTCTCTTCCTCCTCTCTCTTCCTCCACTCTCTTCCTCCTCTGTCTTCTTTTCTCTCCTCTTCCTCTGTCTTCCACCTCTCTCTTCTTCCTCTCTCTTCCTCCTCTTTCTTCCTCATCTCTCTTCCTCATCTCTCTTCCTCTTCTCTCTTCCTCCTCTCTCTTTCTCCTCTCTTTTCCTCCTCTCTCTTCCTCCTCTCCCCTTTTCCTCTATATTCCTTCTCTCTCCTCTTCCTCTGTTTTCCACCTCTCTCTTCCTCCTCTCTCTTCCTCCTCTCTCTTCCTCCTCTCTCTTTCTCCTCTCTCTTCCTCCTCTCTCTTCCTTCTCTCTCTTCCTCCTCTCTCTTCCTCCTCACATTTCCTCCTCTCTCCTTTTCCTCTCTTCCTCCTCTCTCTTCCTACTCTCTCTTCCTCCTATCTCTTCCTCCACTCTCTTTCTCCTGTCTTCCTCCTCTCTCCTCTTCCTCTCTCTTCCTCCTTTCTCTTCCTCCTCCCTCTTCCTCCTCTCTCTTCCTCCTCACTTTTCCTCCTCTCTCCTCTTCCTCTCTCTTTCTCCTCCCTCTTCCTCCTCTCTACCCCTCCTCTCTCTTCCTTCTCTCTCTTCCTCTTCTCTGTTCCTCCTCTCTCCTCTTCCTCTCTTTTCCTCCTCTCTCTTCCTCCTCTCTATTCCTCCTCTCTCTTCCTCCTCTCGCTCCCTCTTCTCTACCCCTCCTCTCTCTTCCTCCTCTCTCTTCCTCATCTCTCTTCCTCCTCTCTCTTTTTCTTTTCTCTTCCTCCACTCTCTTCCTCCTCTGACTTCCTTCTCTCTCCTCTTCCTCTCTCTTCCTCCTCTCTCTTCCTCCTCTCTCTTCCTCATCTCTCTCTTCCTCCTCTCTCTTCCTCCTCACATTTCCTCCTCTCTCCTTTTCTTCTCTTCCTCCTCTCTCTTCCTCCTCTCTCTTCCTCCTCTCTCTTTCTCCTCCCTCTTCCTCCTCTCTCTTCCTCCTCTATCTTTTTCCTCTCTCATCCTCCACTCTCTTCCTCCTCTGTCTTCCTTCTCTCTCCTCTTCCTCTGTCTTCCAGCTCTCTCTTCCTCCTCTCTCTTCCTCCTCTCTCTTCCTCTTCTCTTTTCCTCCTCTGTCCTCTTCCTCTCTCTTCCTCCTCTCTCTTCCTCCTCTCTCTTTCTCCTCTCTCTTCCTCCTCTCTCTTCCTCCTCTCTTCTCTTCCTCTCTCTTTCTCCTCCCTCTTCCTCCTATCTCTACCACCTCTCTCTTCCTCCTCTCTCTTTCTCTTCTCTCTTCCTCCTCTCTCTTCCTCCTCTTTCTTTCTCTTCTCTTTTCCTATTCTCTCCTCTTCCTCTCTCATCCTCCTCTCTCTTCGTCCTCTCTCTTCGTCCTCTCTCTTCCTCCTCTCTCTTCCTCCTCTCTCTTCCTCTTCTCTTTTCCTATTCTCTCCTATTCCTCTCTCATCCTCCTCTCTCTTCCTCCTCTCTCTTCCTCCTCTCTTCTCTTCCTCTCTCTTTCTCCTCCCTCTTCCTCCTTTCTCTTCCACCTCTCTCTTCCTCCTCTCTCTTCCTCCTCTCTCTTCCTCCTCTCGCTTCCTCCTCTCTACCCCTGCTCTCTCTTCCTCCTCTCTCTTCCTCCTCTCTCTTTCTCTTCTCTTTTCCTCCTCTCTCCTCTTCCTCTCTCTTCCTCCTCTCTCTTCCTCCTCTCGCTTCCTCCTCTCTACCCCTCCTCTCTCTTCCCCCTCTCTCTTCCTCCTCTCTCTTCCCCTTCTCTTTTCCTCCTCTCTCTTCCTCCTCACTTTTCCTCCTCTCGCCTTTTCCTCTCTTCCTCCTCTCTCTTCCTCCTCTCTCTTCCTCCTCTCTCTTCCTCCACTCTCTTCCTCCTCTGTCTTCTTTTCTCTCCTCTTCCTCTGTCTTCCACCTCTCTCTTCTTCCTCTCTCTTCCTCCTCTTTCTTCCTCCTCTCTCTTCCTCATCTCTCTTCCTCTTCTCTCTTCCTCCTCTCTCTTTCTCCTCTCTTTTCCTCCTCTCTCTTCCTCCTCTCCCCTTTTCCTCTATATTCCTTCTCTCTCCTCTTCCTCTGTTTTCCACCTCTCTCTTCCTCCTCTCTCTTCCTCCTCTCTCTTCCTCCTCTCTCTTTCTCCTCTCTCTTCCTCCTCTCTCTTCCTTCTCTCTCTTCCTCCTCTCTCTTCCTCCTCACATTTCTCCTCTCTCCTTTTCCTCTCTTCCTCCTCTCTCTTCCTACTCTCTCTTCCTCCTATCTCTTCCTCCACTCTCTTTCTCCTGTCTTCCTCCTCTCTCCTCTTCCTCTCTCTTCCTCCTTTCTCTTCCTCCTCCCTCTTCCTCCTCTCTCTTCCTCCTCACTTTTCCTCCTCTCTCCTCTTCCTCTCTCTTTCTCCTCCCTCTTCCTCCTCTCTACCCCTCCTCTCTCTTCCTTCTCTCTCTTCCTCTTCTCTGTTCCTCCTCTCTCCTCTTCCTCTCTTTTCCTCCTCTCTCTTCCTCTTCTCTATTCCTCCTCTCTCTTCCTCCTCTCGCTCCCTCTTCTCTACCCCTCCTCTCTCTTCCTCCTCTCTCTTCCTCATCTCTCTTCCTCCTCTCTCTTTTTCTTTTCTCTTCCTCCACTCTCTTCCTCCTCTGACTTCCTTCTCTCTCCTCTTCCTCTCTCTTCCTCCTCTCTCTTCCTCCTCTCTCTTCCTCATCTCTCTCTTCCTCCTCTCTCTTCCTCCTCACATTTCCTCCTCTCTCCTTTTCTTCTCTTCCTCCTCTCTCTTCCTCCTCTCTCTTCCTCCTCTCTCTTTCTCCTCCCTCTTCCTCCTCTCTCTTCCTCCTCTATCTTTTTCCTCTCTCATCCTCCACTCTCTTCCTCCTCTGTCTTCCTTCTCTCTCCTCTTCCTCTGTCTTCCAGCTCTCTCTTCCTCCTCTCTCTTCCTCCTCTCTCTTCCTCTTCTCTTTTCCTCCTCTGTCCTCTTCCTCTCTCTTCCTCCTCTCTCTTCCTCCTCTCTCTTTCTCCTCTCTCTTCCTCTTCTCTCTTCCTCCTCTCTTCTCTTCCTCTCTCTTTCTCCTCCCTCTTCCTCCTATCTCTACCACCTCTCTCTTCCTCCTCTCTCTTTCTCTTCTCTCTTCCTCCTCTCTCTTCCTCCTCTTTCTTTCTCTTCTCTTTTCCTATTCTCTCCTCTTCCTCTCTCATCCTCCTCTCTCTTCGTCCTCTCTCTTCCTCCTCTCTCTTCCTCCTCTCTCTTCCTCTTCTCTTTTCCTATTCTCTCCTATTCCTCTCTCATCCTCCTCTCTCTTCCTCCTCTCGCTTCCTCCTCCCTCTTCCTCCTCTCTCTTCCTTCTCTCTCTTCCTCCTTTCTCTTCCTCCTCTCTCTTCCTTCTCTCTCTTCCTCCTCTCTCTTTCTCCTCTCTCTTCCTCTTCTCTTTTCCTCCTCTCTCCTCTTCCTCTCTCTTCCTCCTCTCTCTTCCTCCTCTCTCTTCCTCCTCTCTCTTCCTTCTCTCTCTTCCTCCTCTCTCTTTCTCCTCTCTCTTCCTCTTCTCTTTTCCTCCTCTCTCCTCTTCCTCTGCCTTCCACCTCTCTCTTCCTACTATCTCTTCCTCCTCACTTTATCTCCTCTCTCCTTTTCCTCTCTTCCTCCTCTCTCTTCCTCCTCTCTCTTCCTCCTCTCTCTTCCTCCTCTCTCCTCCTCCTCTTTTTCCTCTCTCTTCCTCCACTCTCTTCCTCCTCAGTCTTCCTCCTCTCTCCTCTTCCTCTGTTTCCACCTCTCTCTTCCTCCTCTCTCTTCCTCCTCTCTCTTCCTCCTCTCTCTTCCTCCTCTCTCTTCGTCTTCTCTTTTCCTCCTCTCTCCTCTTCCTCTCTCTTCTTCCTTTCTCTTCCTCCTCTCTACCCCTCCTCTCTCTTCCCCCTCTCTCTTCCTCCTCTCTCTTCCCCTTCTCTTTTCCTCCTCTCTCTTCCTCTTCCCTTTTCCTCCTCTCTCCTTTTCCTCTCTTCCTCCTCTCTCTTCCTCCTCTTTCTTCCTCCTCTCTCTTCCTCCTCTCTCTTCCTCCTCTCTCTTCATCCTCTTGCTTCCTACTATCTACCCCTCCTCTCTCTTCCTCCTCTCTCTTCCTCCTCTCTCTTCCTATTCTCTTTTCCTCCTCTCTCTTCCTCCTCTCGCTTCCTCCTATCTACCCGTCCTCTCGCTTCCTCCTATCTACCCGTCGTCTCTCTTCCTCCTCTCTCTTCCTCCTCTCTCTTCCTATTCTCTTTTTCTCCTCTCTCTTCCTCCTCTCTCTTCCTCCTCTCTCTTCTTCCTCTCTCTTCCTGCTCTCTCTTTCTCCTCTCTCTTCCTCCTCTCTCTTCCTCCTCTCTTCTCTTCCTCTCTCTTTCTCCTCCCTCTTCCTCCATTCTCTTCCACCTCTCTCTTCATCCTCTCTCTTCCTCCTCTTTCTCCCTCCTATCTCTTCCTCCTCTCTATCCCTCCTCTCTCTTCCTCCTTTCTCTTTCTCCTCTCTCTTCCTCTTCTCTTTTCCTCCTCTCTCCTCTTCCTCTCCCTTCCACCTCTCTCTTCCTACTATCTCTTCCTCCTCACTTTTCCTCCTCTCTCCTTTTCCTCTCTTCCTCCTCTCTCTTCCTCCTCTCTCTTTCTCCTCTCTCTTCCTCCTCTCTCTTCCTCCTCTTTTTCCTCTCTCTTCCTCCACTCTCTTCCTCCTCAGTCTTCCTCCTCTCTCCTCTTCCTCTGTTTCCACCTCTCTCTTCCTCCTCTCTCTTCCTCCTCTCTCTTCCTCCTCTCTCTTCCGCCTCTCTCTTGCGCCTCTCTTTTCCTCCTCTCTCTTCCTCCTCTCTCTTTTTCCTCTCTCTTCCTCCACTCTCTTCCTCCTTTGTCTTCCTTCTCTCTCCTCTTCCTCTGTCTTTCTCCTCTCTTTTCCTCCTCTCTCTTCCTCCTCACTTTTCCTGCTCTCTCCTTTTCCTCTCTTCCTCCTCTCTCTTCCTCCTCTCTCTTCCTCCTCTCTCTTCCTCCTCTCTGTTCCTCCTCTCTCTTTTTCCTCTCTCTTCGTCCACTCTCGACCTCCCTCTCTTCCTTCTCTCTCCTCTTCATCTGTCTTCCACCTCTCTCTTCCTCCTCTCCCTTCCACCTCTCTCTTCCTACTATCTCTTCCTCCTCACTTTTCCTCCTCTCTCCTTTTCCTCTCTTCCTCCTCTCTCTTCCTCCTCTCTCTTCCTCCTCTCCCTTCCTCCTCTCTCTTCCTCCTCTTTTTCCTCTCTCTTCCTCCACTCTCTTCCTCCTCTGTCTTCCTCCTCTCTCCTCTTCCTCTGTTTTCCACCTCTCTCTTCCTCCTCTCTCTTCCTACTCTTTCTTCCTCCTCTTCTTCCTCCTCTCTCTTCCGATACTCTTTTCCTCCTCTCTCCTCTTCCTCTCCCTTCCACATCTCTCTTCCTCCTCTCTCTTCCTCCTCACTTTTCCTCCTCTCTCCTTTTCCTCTCTTCCTCCTCCCTCTTCCTCCTCTCTCTTCCTCCTCTCTCTTCCTCCTCTCTCTTCCTCCTCTCTCTTCCTCCTCTCTCTTCCTCCTCGCTCTTCCTCCTCTCTCTTTTTCCTCTCTCTTCCTCCACTCTCTTCCTCCTCTGTCTTCCACCTCTCTCTTTCTCCTCCCTCTTCCTCATTTCTCTTCCATCTCTCTCTTTCTCCTCTCTTTTCCTCCTCTCTCTTCCTCCTCTCTCTTCCTACACTCTCTTCCTCCTCACATTTCCTCCTCTTTCCTTTTCCTCTCTTCCTCCTCTCTCTTCCTCCTCTCTCTTCCTCCTCTCTCTTCCTCCTCTCTCTTCGTCTTCTCTTTTCCTCCTCTCTCCTCTTCCACTCTCTTCCTCCTTTCTCTTCCTCCTCTCTACCCCTCCTCTCTCTTCCCCCTCTCTCTTCCTCCCCTCTCTTCCCCTTCTCTTTTCCTCCTCTCTCTTCCTCCTCACTTTTCCTCTTCTCTCCTTTTCCTCTCTTCCTCCTCTCTCTTTCTCCTCTTTCTTCCTCCTCTCTCTTCCTCCTCTCTCTTCCTCCTCTCGCTTCCTCCTATCTACCCCTCCTCTCTCTTCCTCCTCTCTCTTCCTCCTCTCTCTTCCTATTCTCTTTTCCTCCTCTCTCTTCCTCCTCTCTCTTCCTCCTCTCTCTTCCTCCTCTCTCTTCCTGCTCTCTCTTTCTCCTCTCTCTTCCTCCTCTCTCTTCCTCCTCTCTTCTCTTCCTCTCTCTTTCTCCTCCCTCTTCCTCCTTTCTCTTCCACCTCTCTCTTCATCCTCTCTCTTCCTCCTCTCTCTCCCTCCTATCTCTTCCTCCTCTCTATCCCTCCTCTCTCTTCCTCCTTTCTCTTTCTCCTCTCTCTTCCTCTTCTCTTTTCCTCCTCTCTCCTCTTCCTCTCCCTTCCACCTCTCTCTTCCTACTATCTCTTCCTCCTCACTTTTCCTCCTCTCTCCTTTTCCTCTCTTCCTCCTCTCTCTTCCTCCTCTCTCTTTCTCCTCTCTCTTCCTCCTCTCTCTTCCTCCTCTTTTTCCTCTATCTTCCTCCACTCTCTTCCTCCTCAGTCTTCCTCATCTCTCCTCTTCCTCTGTTTCCACCTCTCTCTTCCTCCTCTCTCTTCCTCCTCTCTCTTCCTCCTCTCTCTTCCGCCTCTCTCTTGCGCCTCTCTTTTCCTCCTCTCTCTTCCTCCTCTCTCTTTTTCCTCTCTCTTCCTCCACTCTCTTCCTCCTTTGTCTTCCTTCTCTCTCCTCTTCCTCTGTCTTCCTCCTCTCTTTTCCTTCTCTCTCTTGCTCCTCACTTTTCCTGCTCTCTCCTTTTCCTCTCTTCCTCCTCTCTCTTCCTCCTCTCTCTTCCTCCTCTCTCTTCCTCCTCTCTGTTCCTCCTCTTTTTCCTCTCTCTTCCTCCACTCTCTTCCTCCTCTGTCTTCCTCCTCTCTCCTCTTCCTCTGTTTTCCACCTTTCTCTTCCTCCTCTCTCTTCCTCCTCTTTCTTCCTCCTCTTCTTCCTCCTCTCTCTTCCGATACTCTTTTCCTCCTCTCTCCTCTTCCTCTCCCTTCCACATCTCTCTTCCTCCTCTCTCTTCCTCCTCACTTTTCCTCCTCTCTCCTTTTCCTCTCTTCCTCCTCCCTCTTCCTCCTCTCTCTTCCTCCTCTCTCTTCCTCCTCTCTCTTCCTCCTCGCTCTTCCTCCTCTCTCTTTTTCCTATCTCTTCCTCCACTCTCTTCCTCCTCTGTCTTCCACCTCTCTCTTTCTCCTCCCTCTTCCTCATTTCTCTTCCACCTCTCTTTCTCCTCTATCTTCCTCCTCTCTCTTCCTCCTCTCTCTTCCTACACTCTCTTCCTGCTCACATTTCCTCCTCTTTCCTTTTCCTCTCTTCCTCCTCTCTCTTCCTCCTCTCTCTTCCTCCTCTCTCTTCCTCCTCTCTCTTCGTCTTCTCTTTTCCTCCTCTCTCCTCTTCCTCTCTCTTCCTCCTTTCTCTTCCTCCTCTCTACCCCTCCTCTCTCTTCCCCCTCTCTCTTCCTCCTCTCTCTTCCTATTCTCTTTTCCTCCTCTCTCTTCCTCCTCTCGCTTCCTCCTATCTACCCGTCCTGTCGCTTCCTCCTATCTACCCGTCCTCTCTCTTCCTCCTCTCTCTTCCTCCTCTCTCTTCCTATTCTCTTTTCCTCCTCTCTCTTCCTCCTCTCTCTTCCTCCTCTCTCTTCCTCCTCTCTCTTCCTGCTCTCTCTCTTTCTCCTCTCTCTTCCTCCTCTCTCTTCCTCCTCTCTTCTCTTCCTCTCTCTTTCTCCTCCCTCTTCCTTCTTTCTCTTCCACCTCTCTCTTCATCCTCTCTCTTCCTCCTCTCTTTCCCTCCTATCTCTTCCTCCTCTCTATCCCTCCTCTCTCTTCCTCCTTTCTCTTTCTCCTCTCTCTTCCTCTTCTCTTTCTCCTCTCTCCTCTTCCTCTCCCTTCCACCTCTCTCTTCCTACTATCTCTTCCTCCTCACTTTTCCTCCTCTCTCCTTTTCCTCTCTTCCTCCTCTCTCTTCCTCCTCTCTCTTTCTCCTCTCTCTTCCTCCTCTCTCTTCCTCCTCTTTTTCCTCTGTCTTCCTCCACTCTCTTCCTCCTCAGTCTTCCTCCTCTCTCCTCTTCCTCTGTTTCCAACTCTCTCTTCCTCCTCTCTCTTCCTCCTCTCTCTTCCTCCTCTCTCTTCCGCCTCTCTCTTGCGCCTCTCTTTTCCTCCTCTCTCTTCCTCCTCTCTCTTTTTCCTCTCCCTTCCTCCACTCTCTTCCTCCTTTGTCTTCCTTCTCTCTCCTCTTCCTCTGTCTTCCTCCTCTCTTTTCCTTCTCTCTCTTGCTCCTCACTTTTCCTGCTCTCTCCTTTTCCTCTCTTCCTCCTCTCTCTTCCTCCTCTCTCTTCCTCCTCTCTCTTCCTCCTCTCTGTTCCTCCTCTCTCTTTTTCCTCTCTCTTCGTCCACTCTCGACCTCCTCTCTCTTCCTTCTCTCTCCTCTTCATCTGTCTTCCACCTCTCTCTTCCTCCTCTCCCTTCCACCTCTCTCTTCCTACTATCTCTTCCTCCTCACTTTTCCTCCTCTCTCCTTTTCCTCTCTTCCTCCTCTCTCTTCCTCCTCTCTCTTCCTCCTCTCTCTTCCTCCTCTCTCTTCCTCCTCTTTTTCCTCTCTCTTCCTCCACTCTCTTCCTCCTCTGTCTTCCTCCTCTCTCCTCTTCCTCTGTTTTCCACCTCTCTCTTCCTCCTCTCTCTTCCTCCTCTTTCTTCCTCCTCTTCTTCCTCCTCTCTCTTCCGATACTCTTTTCCTCCTCTCTCCTCTTCCTCTCCCTTCCACATCTCTCTTCCTCCTCTCTCTTCCTCCTCACTTTTCCTCCTCTCTCCTTTTCCTCTCTTCCTCCTCCCTCTTCCTCCTCTCTCTTCCTCCTCTCTCTTCCTCCTCTCTCTTCCTCCTCGCTCTTCCTCCTCTCTCTTTTTCCTATCTCTTCCTCCACTCTCTTCCTCCTCTCTCTTCCTCCTCTCTCTTCCGCCTCTCTCTTGCGCCTCTCTTTTCCTCCTCTCTCTTCTTCCTCTCTCTTTTTCCTCTCTCTTCCTCCACTCTCTTCCTCCTTTGTCTTCCTTCTCTCTCTTCTTCCTCTGTCTTCCTCCTCTCTTTTCCTTCTCTCTCTTGCTCCTCACTTTTCCTGCTCTCTCCTTTTCCTCTCTTCCTCCTCTCTCTTCCTCCTCTCTCTTCCTCCTCTCTCTTCCTCCTCTCTGTTCCTCCTCTCTCTTTTTCCTCTCTCTTCGTCCACTCTCGACCTCCTCTCTCTTCCTTCTCTCTCCTCTTCATCTGTCTTCCACCTCTCTCTTCCTCCTCTCCCTTCCACCTCTCTCTTCCTACTATCTCTTCCTCCTCACTTTTCCTCCTCTCTCCTTTTCCTCTCTTCCTCCTCTCTCTTCCTCCTCTCTCTTCCTCCTCTCTCTTCCTCCTCTCTCTTCCTCCTCTTTTTCCTCTCTCTTCCTCCACTCTCTTCCTCCTCTGTCTTCCTCCTCTCTCCTCTTCCTCTGTTTTCCACCTCTCTCTTCCTCCTCTCTCTTCCTCCTCTTTCTTCCTCCTCTTCTTCCTCCTCTCTCTTCCGATACTCTTTTCCTCCTCTCTCCTCTTCCTCTCCCTTCCACATCTCTCTTCCTCCTCTCTCTTCCTCCTCACTTTTCCTCCTCTCTCCTTTTCCTCTCTTCCTCCTCCCTCTTCCTCCTCTCTCTTCCTCCTCTCTCTTCCTCCTCTCATCTTCCTCCTCGCTCTTCCTCCTCTCTCTTTTTCCTATCTCTTCCTCCACTCTCTTCCTCCTCTGTGTTCCACCTCTCTCTTTCTCCTCCCTCTTCCTCATTTCTCTTCCACCTCTCTTTCTCCTCTATCTTCCTCCTCTCTCTTCCTCCTCTCTCTTCCTACACTCTCTTCCTGCTCACATTTCCTCCTCTTTCCTTTTCCTCTCTTCCTCCTCTCTCTTCCTCCTCTCTCTTCCTCCTCTCTCTTCCTCCTCTCTCTTCGTCTTCTCTTTTCCTCCTCTCTCCTCTTCCTCTCTCTTCCTCCTTTCTCTTCCTCCTCTCTACCCCTCCTCTCTCTTCCCCCTCTCTCTTCCTCCTCTCTCTTCCCCTTCTCTTTTCCTCCTCTCTCTTCCTCCTCACTTTTCCTCCTCTCTCCTTTTCCTCTGTTCCTCCTCTCTCTTCCTCCTCTTTCTTCCTCCTCTCTCTTCCTCCTCTCTCTTCCTCCTCTCTCTTCCTCCTCTCGCTTCCTCCTATCTACCCCTCCTCTCTCTTCCTCCTCTCTCTTCCTCCTCTCTCTTCCTATTCTCTTTTCCTCCTCTCTCTTCCTCCTCTCGCTTCCTCCTCTCTCTTCCTCCTCTCTCTTCCTATTCTCTTTTCCTCCTCTCTCTTCCTCGTCTCTCTTCCTCCTCTCTCTTCCTCCTCTCTCTTCCTGCTCTCTCTTTCTCCTCTCTCTTCCTCCTCTCTTTTCCTCCTCTCTTCTCTTCCTCTCTCTTTCTCCTCCCTCTTCCTCCTTTCTCTTCCACCTCTCTCTTCATCCTCTCTCTTCCTCCTCTCTCTCCCTCCTATCTCTTCCTCCTCTCTATCCCTCCTCTCTCTTCCTCCTTTGTCTTTCTCCTCTCTCTTCCTCTTCTCTTTTCCTACTCTCTCCTCTTCCTCTCCCTTCCACCTCTCTCTTCCTACTATCTCTTCCTCCTCACTTTTCCTCCTCTCTCCTTTTCCTCTCTTCCTCCTCTCTCTTCCTCCTCTCTCTTTCTCCTCTCTCTTCCTCCTCTCTCTTCCTCCTCTTTTTCCTCTCTCTTCCTCCACTCTCTTCCTCCTCAGTCTTCCTCCTCTCTCCTCTTCCTCTGTTTCCACCTCTCTCTTCCTCCTCTCTCTTCCTCCTCTCTCTTCCTCCTCTCTCTTCCGCCTCTCTCTTGCGCCTCTCTTTTCCTCCTCTCTCTTCCTCCTCTATCTTTTTCCTCTCTCTTTCTCCACTCTCTTCCTCCTTTGTCTTCCTTCTCTCTCCTCTTACTTTGTCTTCCTCCTCTCTTTTTCTCCTCTCTCTTCCTCCTCACTTTTCCTCCTTTCTCCTTTTCCTCTATTCCTCCTCTCTCTTTCTCCTCTCTCTTTCTCCTCTCTCTTTTTCCTCTCTCTTCCTCCACTCTCTACCTCCTCTGTCTTCCTTCTCTCTCCTCTTCCTCTGTTTTCCACCTCTCTCTTCCTCCTCTCTCTTCCTCCTCTCTCTTCCTCCTCTCTCTTCCTCCTCTCTGTTCCTCCTCTCTCTTTTTCCTCTCTCTTCGTCCACTCTCGACCTCCTCTCTCTTCCTTCTCTCTCGTCTTCATCTGTCTTCCACCTCTCTCTTCCTCCTCTCCCTTCCACCTCTCTCTTCCTACTATCTCTTCCTCCTCACTTTTCCTCCTCTCTCCTTTTCCTCTCTTCCTCCTCTCTCTTCCTCCTCTCTCTTCCTCCTCTCCCTTCCTCCTCTCTCTTCCTCCTCTTTTTCCTCTCTCTTCCTCCACTCTCTTCCTCCTCTGTCTTCCTCATCTCTCCTCTTCCTCTGTTTTCCACCTCTGTCTTCCTCCTCTCTCTTCCTCCTCTTTCTTCCTCCTCTTCTTCCTCCTCTCTCTTCTGATACTCTTTTCCTCCTCTCTCCTCTTCCTCTCCCTTCCACATCTCTCTCCTACTCTCTCTTCCTCCTCACTTTTTTCTCCTCTCTCCTTTTCCTCTCTTCCTCCTCTCTCTTCCTCCTCTCTCTTCCTCCTCTCTCTTCCTCCTCGCTCTTCCTCCTCTGTCTTTTTCCTCTCTCTTCCTCCACTCTCTTCCTCCTCTGTCTTCCACCTCTCTCTTTCTCCTCCCTCTTCCTTATTTCTCTTCCACCTCTCTCTTTCTCCTCTCTCTTCCTCCTCTCTCTTCCTCCTCTCTCTTCCTACACTCTCTTCCTGCTCACATTTCCTCTTCTTTCCTTTTCCTCTCTTCCTCCTCTCTCTTCCTCCTCTCTCTTCCTCCTCTCTCTTCCTCCTCTCTCTTCGTCTTCTCTTTTCCTCCTCTCTCCTCTTCCTCTCTCTTCCTCCTTTCTCTTCCTCCTCTCTACCCCTCCTCTCTCTTCCCCCTCTCTCTTCCTCCTCTCTCTTCCCCTTCTCTTTTTCTCCTCTCTCTTCCTCCTCACTTTTCCTCCTCTCTCCTTTTCCTCTCTTCCTCTTCTCTCTTCCTTCTCTTTCTTCCTCCTCTCTCTTCCTCCTCTCTCTTCCTCCTCTCTCTTCCTCCTCTCACTTCCCCCTATCTACCCCTCCTCTCTCTTCCTCCTCTCTCTTCCTCCTCTCTCTTCCTATTCTCTTTTCCTCCTCTCTCTTCCTCCTCTCTCTTCCTCCTCTCTCTTCCTCCTCTCGCTTCCTCCTATCTACCCGTCCTCTCTCTTCCTCCTCTCTCTTCCTCCTCTCTCTTCCTGCTCTCTCTTTCTCCTCTCTCTTCCTCCTCTCTCTTCCTCCTCTCTCTTTCTATTCTCTTTTCCTCCTCTCTCTTCCTCCTCTCTCTTCCTCCTCTCTCTTACTCCTCTCTCTTCCTGCTCTCTCTTTCTCCTCTCTCTTCCTCCTCTCTCTTCCTCCTCTCTTCTCTTCCTCTCTCTTTCTCCTCCCTCTTCCTCCTTTCTCTTCCACCTCTCTCTTCATCCTCTCTCTTCCTCCTCTCTCTCCCTCCTATCTCTTCCTCCTCTCTATCCCTCCTCTCTCTTCCTCCTTTCTCTTTCTCCTCTCTCTTCCTCTTCTCTTTTCCTCCTCTCTCCTCTTCCTCTCCCTTCCACCTCTCTCTTCCTACTATCTCTTCCTCCTCACTTTTTCTCCTCTCTCCTTTTCCTCTCTTCCTCCTCTCTCTTCCTCCTCTCTCTTTCTCCTCTCTCTTCCTCCTCTCTCTTCCTCCTCTTTTTCCTCTCTCTTCCTCCACTCTCTTCCTCCTCCGTCTTCCTCCTCTCTCCTCTTCCTCTGTTTCCACCTCTCTCTTCCTCCTCTCTCTTCCTCCTCTCTCTTCCTTCTCTCTCTTCCGCCTCTCTCTTGCGCCTCTCTTTTCCTCCTCTCTCTTCCTCCTCTCTTTTTTCCTCTCTCTTCCTCCACTCTCTTCCTCCTTTGTCTTCCTTTTCTCTCCTCTTACTTTGTCTTCCTCCTCTCTTTTTCTCCTCTATTTCCTCCTCACTTTTCCTCCTCTCTCCTTTTCCTCTCTTCCTCCTCTCTCTTCCTCCTCTCTCTTCCTCCTCTCTCTTTTTCCTCTCTCTTCCTCCACTCTCTACCTCCTCTGTCTTCCTTCTCTCTCCTCTTCCTCTGTTTTCCACCTCTCTCTTCCTCCTCTCTCTTCCTCCTCTCTCTTCCTCCTCACTTTTCATCCTCTCTACTTTTCCTCTCTTCCTCCTCTCTCTTCCTCCTCTCTCTTGTCCTCTCTCTTCCTCCTCTCTTCTCCTCTCACTTTTTCCTCTCTCTTCCTCCACTCTCTTCCTCCTCTCTCTTCTTTCTCTCTACTCTTCCTCTGTCTTCCAGCTCTCTCTCCCTCCTCTCTCTTCCTCCTTTCTCTTCCTCCTCTCTCTTCCTCATCTCTCTTCCTCCTCTCTCTTCCCCCTCTCTTTTCCTCCTCTCTCTTCCTCCTCTCCCCTTTCCCACTCTCTTCCTTCTCTCTCTTCCTCCTCTCTCTTCCTCCTCTCTCTTCCTCCTCTCTCTTCCTCCTCTCTCTTCCTCCTCTCTCTTCCTCCTCTCTCTTCCTCCTCTGTCTTCCACCTCTCTCTTTCTCCTCTCTCTTCCTCCTCTCTCTTCCTCCTCTCTCTTCCTCCTCTCTCTTCCTCTTCTCTCTTCCTCCTCTCTCTTTTTCCTCTCTCTTTCTCCACTCTCTTCCTCCTTTCTTCCTCCTCTCTCCTCTTCCTCTCTCTTCCTACTTTCTCTTCCTCCTCTCTCTTTCCCCTCTCTCTTCCTCCTCTCTCTTCCTGCTCTCTTCCCCCTCTCTCTTCCTCCTCTCTCTTCCCCCTCTCTCTTCCTCCTCTCTCTTCCTCCTCTATCTTCCTCTTCTCTTTTCCTCCTCTCTACTCTTCCTCTCTCTTCCTCCTCTCTCTTTCTCCTCTCTTCTCTTCCTCTCTCTTTCTCCTCCCTCTTCCTCCTTTCTCTTCCACCTCTCTCTTCCTCCTCTCTCTTCCTCCTCTCTCTTCCTCCTCTCTACCCCTCTTCTCTCTTCCTCCTCTCTCTTCCTCCTAGTCTTCCTCTTCTCTTTTCCTCCTCTCTCCTTTTCCTCTCTTCCTCCTCTCTCTTCCTCCTCTCTCTTCCTCCTCTCTCTTCCTCCTCTCTCTTTTTCCTCTCTCTTCCTCCACTCTCTTCCTCCTCTGTCTTCCACCTCTCTCTTTCTCTTCTCTCTTCCTCCTCTCTCTTCCTTCTCTCTCTTCCTCCTCTCTCTTCCTCCTCACATTTCCTCCTCTCTCCTTTTCCTCTCTTCCTCCTCTCTCTTCCTCCTCTCTCTTCCTCCTCTCTCTTCCTCCTCTCTCTTTTTCCTCTCTCTTCCTCCACTCTCTTCCTCCTGTCTTCCTCCTCTCTCCTCTTTCTCTCTCTTCCTCCTTTCTCTTTCTCCTCTCTCTTTCTCCTCTCTCTTCCTGCTCTCTCTTCCTCCTCTCTCTTCCTCCTCTCTCTTCCTCCTCACATTTCCTCCTCTATCCTTTTCCTCTCTTCCTCCTCTCTCTTCCTCCTCTCTCTTCCTCCTCTCTCTTCCTCCTCTCCGTCTTCTCTTTTCCTCCTCTCTCCTCTTCCTCTCTCTTCCTGCTTTCTCTTCCTCCTCTCTCTTTCCCCTCTCTCTTCCTCCTCTCTCTTCCTCCTCTCTTCCTCCTCTCTCTTCCTCCTCTCGCTTCCTCCTCTCTACCCCTCCGCTCTCTTCCCCCTCTCTCTTCCTCCTCTCTCTTCCCCTTCTCTTTTCCTCCTCTCTCTTCCTCCTCACTTTTCCTCCTCTCTCCTTTTCCTCTCTTCCTCCTCTCTCTTCCTCCTCTCTCTTCCTCCTCTCTCTTCCTCCTCTCTCTTCCTCCTCTCACTTTTTCCTCTCTCTTCCTCCACTCTCTTCCTCCTCTCTCTTCTTTCTCTCTCCTCTTCCTCTGTCTTCCAGCTCTCTCTCCCTCCTCTCTCTTCCTCCTTTCTCTTCCTCCTCTCTCTTCCTCATCTCTCTTCCTCCTCTCTCTTCCTCCTCTCTTTTCCTCCTCTCTCTTCCTCCTCTCCCCTTTTCCACTCTCTTCCTTCTCTCTCCTCTTCCTCTGTCTTCCACCTCTCTCTTCCTCCTCTCTCTTCCTCCTCTCTCTTCTTCCTCTCTCTTCCTCCTCTCTCTTCCTCTTCTCTTTTCCTCCTCTCTCCACTTCCTCTCTCTTCCACCTCTCTCTTCCTCCTCTCTCTTCCTCCTCTGTCTTCCTCCTCTGTCTTCCTCCTCTGTCCTCTTCCTCTCTCTTCCTTCTCTCTCTTCCTCCTCTCACTTTTTCCTCTCTCTTCCTCCACTCTCTCCCTCCTCTCTATTCTTTCTCTCTCCTCTTCCTCTGTCTTCCAGCTCTCTCTTCCTCCTCTCTCTTCCTCCTTTCTCTTCCTCCTCTCTCTTCCTCATCTCTCTTCCTCCTCTCTCTTCCTCCTTTCTCTTCCTCCTCTCTCTTCTACCTCTCGCTTCGTCCTCTCTACCCCTTCTCTCTCTATCTCTTCTCTCTTCCTCCTTTCTCTTCCTCCTCTCTCTTCCTCCTCTCTCCTCCTCTCACTTTTTCCTCTCTCTTCCTCCACTCTCTTCCTCCTCTCTCTTCCTCCTCTCTCTTCCTCTTCTCTCTTCCTCCTCTCTCTTTTTCCTCTCTCTTTCTCCACTCTCTTCCTCCTTTCTTCCTCCTTTTTTCCTCCTCTCTCCTCTTCCTCTCTCTTCCTACTTTCTCTTCCTCCTCTCTCTTTCCCCTCTCTCTTCCTCCTCTCTCTTCCTGCTCTCTTCCCCCTCTCTCTTCCTCCTCTCTCTTCCCCCTCTCTCTTCCTCCTCTCTCTTCCTCCTCTATCTTCCTCTTCTCTTTTCCTCCTCTCTACTCTTCCTCTCTCTTCCTCCTCTCTCTTTCTCCTCTCTTCTCTTCCTCTCTCTTTCTCCTCCCTCTTCCTCCTTTCTCTTCCACCTCTCTCTTCCTCCTCTCTCTTCCTCCTCTCTCTTCCTCCTCTCTACCCCTCTTCTCTCTTCCTCCTCTCTCTTCCTCCTAGTCTTCCTCTTCTCTTTTCCTCCTCTCTCCTTTTCCTCTCTTCCTCATCTCTCTTCCTCCTCTCTCTTCCTCCTCTCTCTTCCTCCTCTCTCTTTTTCCTCTCTCTTCCTCCACTCTCTTCCTCCTTTGTCTTCCACCTCTCTCTTTCTCCTCTCTCTTCCTCCTCTCTCTTCCTCCTTTCTCTTCCTTCTCTCTCTTCCTCCTCTCTCTTCCTCCTCACATTTCCTCCTCTCTCCTTTTCCTCTCTTCCTCCTCTCTCTTCCTCCTCTCTCTTCCTCCTCTCTCTTCCTCCTCTCTCTTTTTCCTCTCTCTTCCTCCACTCTCTTCCTCCTGTCTTCCTCCTCTCTCCTCTTCCTCTCTCTTCCTCCTTTCTCTTTCTCCTCTCTCTTTCTCCTCTCTCTTCCTGCTCTCTCTTCCTCCTCTCTCTTCCTCCTCTCTCTTCCTCCTCACATTTCCTCCTCTATCCTTTTCCTCTCTTCCTCCTCTCTCTTCCTCCTCTCTCTTCCTCCTCTCTCTTCCTCCTCTCCGTCTTCTCTTTTCCTCCTCTCTCCTCTTCCTCTCTCTTTCTGCTTTCTCTTCCTCCTCTCTCTTTCCCCTCTCTCTTCCTCCTCTCTCTTCCTCCTCTCTTCCTCCTCTCTCTTCCTCCTCTCGCTTCCTCCTCTCTACCCCTCCGCTCTCTTCCCCCTCTCTCTTCCTCCTCTCTCTTCCCCTTCTCTTTTCCTCCTCTCTCTTCCTCCTCACTTTTCCTACTCTCTCCTTTTCCTCTCTTCCTCCTCTCTCTTCCTCCTCTCTCTTCCTCCTCTCTCTTCCTCCTCTCTCTTCCTCCTCTCACTTTTTCCTCTCTCTTCCTCCACTCTCTTCCTCCTCTCTCTTCTTTCTCTCTCCTCTTCCTCTGTCTTCCAGCTCTCTCTCCCTCCTCTCTCTTCCTCCTTTCTCTTCCTCCTCTCTCTTCCTCATCTCTCTTCCTCCTCTCTCTTCCTCCTCTCTTTTCCTCCTCTCTATTCCTCCTCTCCCCTTTTCCACTCTCTTCCTTCTCTCTCCTCTTCCTCTGTCTTCCACCTCTCTCTTCCTCCTCTCTCTTCCTCCTCTCTCTTCCTCCTCTCTCTTCCTCCTCTCTCTTCCTCTTCTCTTTTCCTCCTCTCTCCACTTCCTCTCTCTTCCACCTCTCTCTTCCTCCTCTCTCTTCCTCCTCTGTCTTCCTCCTCTGTCTTCCTCCTCTGTCCTCTTCCTCTCTCTTCCTTCTCTCTCTTCCTCCTCTCACTTTTCCTCTCTCTTCCTCCACTCTCTCCCTCCTCTCTATTCTTTCTCTCTCCTCTTCCTCTGTCTTCCAGCTCTCTCTTCCTCCTCTCTCTTCCTCCTTTCTCTTCCTCCTCTCTCTTCCTCATCTCTCTTCCTCCTCTCTCTTCCTCCTCTCTCTTCCTCCTCTCTCTTCCACCTCTCGCTTCGTCCTCTCTACCCCTTCTCTCTCTATCTCTTCTTTCTTCCTCCTTTCTCTTCCTCCTCTCTCTTCCTCCTCTCTCCTCCTCTCACTTTTTCCTCTCTCTTCCTCCACTCTCTTCCTCCTCTGTCTTCTTTCTCTCTCCTCTTCCTCTGTCTTCCACCTCTCTCTTCCTCCTCTCTCTTCCTCCTCTCTCTTCCTCTTCTCTCTTCCTCATCTCTCTTCCTCCCCTCTCTTCCTCCTCCCTTTTCCTCCTCTCTCTTCCTCCTCTCCCCTTTTGCTCTATCTCCCTCCTCTCTCCTCTACCTCGCTCTTCCTCCTCTCTCTTCCTCCTCTCTCTTTCTCCTCTCTCTTCCTCCTCTCTCTTCCTCCTCTCTTCTCTTCCTCTCTCTTTCTCCTCCCTCCTCCTCCTTTCTCTTCCACCTCTCTCTTCATCCTCTCTCTTCCTCCTCTCTACCCCGCCTCTCTCTTCCTCCTCTCTCTTCCTCCTCTCTCTTCCCTCTTCTCTTTTCCTCCTCTCTCTTCTCTCTCTTCCTCCTCTCTCTTCCTCCTCTCTCTTCCTCCTCTCTCTTCCTCCTATCTCTTCCTCCTCTCTACCCCTCCTCTCTCTTCCTCCTCTCTCTTCTTCCTCTCTCTTCCTCTTCTCTTTTCCTCCTCTCTCTTCCTCCTCTCTCTTCCTCCTCTCTCTTCCTCCTCTCTCTTCCACCTCTCTCTTTCTCCTCTCTCTTCCAACTCTCTCTTCCTCCTCTCTCTTCCTCCTCTCTCTTCCTCCTCTCTCTTCCTCCTCTCTCTTCCTCCTCTCTCTTCTTCCTCTCTCTTCCTCTTCTCTTTTCCTCCTCTCTCTTCCTCCTCTCTCTTCCTCCTCTCTCTTCCTCCTCTCTCTTCCACCTCTCTCTTTCTCCTCTCTCTTCCAACTCTCTCTTCCTCCTCTCTCTTTCTCCTCTCTCTTCCTCCTCTCTCCTCCTCCTCTCTTCCTCCTCTCTCTTCATCCTCTCTCTTTCTACTCTCTCTTCCTCTACTTTTTTGCTATTCTCTCCTCTTCCTCTCTCTTCCTCCTCTCTCTTCCTCCTCTCTCTTCCTCCTCTCTCCTCCTCCTCTCTCTTCCTCTTCTCTTTTCCTATTCTCTCCTCTTCCTCTCTCTTCCTCCTCTCTCTTCCCTCCTCTCTCTTCCTTCTCTCTCTTCCTCCTCTCTCTTCCTCTTCTCTTTTCCTCCTCTCCCCTCTTAATCTCTCTTCCTCCTCTCTCTTTCTCCTCTCTCTTCCTCCTCTCTCTTCCTCCTCTCTCTTCCTCCTCTCTTCCTCCTCTCTCTTCCTCCTCTCTCTTCCTCCTCTCTCTTCCTCCTCTCTACCCCTCCTCTCTCTTCGCTCCTCTCTCTTCCTCCTCTCTCTTCCTTTCCTCTTTTCCTCCTCTCTCCTCTTCCTCTCCCTTCCACATCTCTCTTCCCCCTCTCTCTTCCTCTTCACTTTTCCTACTCTCTCCTTTTCCTCTCTTCCTCCTCTCTCTTCCTCCTCTCTCTTCCTCCTCTCCTTTCCTCCTCTCGCTTCCTCCTCTCTCTTCCTCCTCTCTCTTTTTCCCTCTCTCTTCCTCCACACTCTTCCTCCTCTATCTTCCTGCTCTCTCCTCTTCCTCTGTCTTCCTCCTCTATTTCCTCCTCTCTCTTCCTCCTCACTTTTCCTCCTCTCTCCTTTTCCTCTCTTCCTCCTCTCTCTTTCTCCTCTCTCTTCCTCCACTCTCTACCTCCTCTGTCTTCCTTCCTCTCCTCTTCCTCTGTCTTCCACCTCTCTCTTCCTCCTCTCTCTTCCTCCTCTCTCTTCCTCCTCTCTCTTCCTCATCTCTCTTCCTCCTCTCTCTTCCTTCTCTCTTTTCCTCCTCTCTCTTCCTCCTCTCCCATTTTCCTCTCTCTTCCTTCTCTCTCCTCTTCCTCTGTCTTCCACCTCTCTCTTCCTCCTCTCTCTTCCTCTTCTCTTTTCCTCCTCTCTCCTCTACCTCTCTCTTCCTCCTCTCTCTTCCTCCTCTCTCTTTCTCCTCTCTCTTCCTCTTCTCTCTTCCTCCTCTCTTCTCTTCCTCTCTCTTTCACCTCCCTCTTCCTCCTTTCTCTTCCACCTCTCTCTTCCTCCTCTCTCTTCCTCCTCTCTCTTCCTCCTCTCGCTTCCTCCTCTCTACCAGTCCTCTCTTTTCCTCCTCTCTCTTCCTCTCTCTTCCTCTTCTCTTTTCCTCCTCTCTCCTCTTCCTCTCTCTTCCTCCTCTCTCTTCCTCCTCTCGCTTCCTCCTCTCTACCCCTCCTCTCTCTTCCCCTCTCTCTTTCTCCTCTCTCTTCCCCTTCTCTTTTCCTCCTCTCTCTTCCTCCTCACTTTTCCTCCTCTCGCCTTTTCCTCTGTCTTCCACCTCTCTCTTCCTCCTCTATCTTCCTCCTCTCTCTTCCTCATCTCTCTTCCTCCTCTCTCTTCCTCCTCTCTTTTCCTCCTCTCTCTTCCTCCTCTCCCCTTTTCCTCTATCTTCCTTCTCTCTCCTCTTCCTCTCTCTTTCTCCTCCCTCCTCCTCCTTTCTCTTCCACCTCTCTCTTCCTCCTCTCTCTTCCTCCTCTCTCTTCCTCGTCTCTACCCCGCCTCTCTCTCCTCCTCTCTCTTCCTCCTCTCTCTTCCTCTTCTCTTTTCCTCCTCTCCCCTCTTCACTCTCTTCCTCCTCTATCTTCCTCCTCTCTCTTCCTCCTCTCTCTTCCTCCTCTCGCTTCCTCCTCTCTACCCCTCCTCTCTCTTCCTCCTCTCTCTTCCTCCTCTCTCTTCCTCTTCTCTTTTCCTCTTCTCTTTTCCTCCTCTCTCTCCTCCTCTCTCTTCCTCCTCTCTCTTCCTCCTCTCTCTTCCACCTGTCTCTTTCTCCTCTCTCTCTTCCTCCTCTCTCTTCCTCCTCTTTCTTCCTCCTCTCTCTTCCTCCTCTCTCTTCCTCCTCTCTCTTGCTCTTCTCTTTTCCTCCTCTCTCCTCTTCCTCTCTCTTCCTCCTCTCTCTTCCTCCTCTCTCTTCCTCCTCTCTCTTCCTCCTCTCTCCTCCTCCTCTCTTCCTCCTCTCTCCTCTTCCTCTCTCTTCCTCCTCTCTCTTCCTCCTCTCTACCCCGCCTCTCTCTTCCTCCTCTCTCTTCCTCCTCCTCTCTTCCTCTTCTCTTTTCCTCCTCTCTCCTCTTCTCTTTCTTCCTCCTCTCTCTTCCTCCTCTCTCTTCCTCCTCTCTCTTCCTCCTCTCGCTTCCTCCTCTCTCTTCCTCCTCTCTCTTCCTCCTCTCTCTTCCTCTTCTCTTTTCCTCCTCTCTCTTCCTGCTCTCTCTTCTCCTCTCTCTTCCTCCTCTCTCTTCCACCTCTCTCTTTCTCCTCTCTCTTCCAACTCTCTCTTCCTCCTCTCTCTTCCTCCTCTCTCTTCCTCCTCTCTCTTCCTCCTCTCTCTTCCTCCTCTCTCGTCCTCCTCTCTCTTCCTCTTCTCTTTTCCTCCTCTCTCCTCTTCCTCTCTCTTCCTCCTTTCTCTTCCTCCTCTCTCTTCTCCTCTCTCTTCCTCCTCTCTCCTCCTCCTCTCTTCCTCCTCTCTCTTCCTCCTCTCTCTTCCTCCTCTCTCTTCCTCCTCTCTCTTCCTCTTCTCTTTTCCTATTCTCTCCTCTTCCTCTCTCTTCCTCCTCTCTCTTCCTCTTCTCTTTCCTCCTCTCTCCTCTTCCTCTCTCTTCCTCCTTTCTCTTCCTCCTCTCTCTTTCTCCTCTCTCTTCCTGCTCTCTCTTCCTCCTCTATTCCTCCTCTCTCTTCCTCCTCTCTCTTCCTCCTCTCTACCCCTCCTCTCTCTTCCTCCTCTCTCTTCCTCCTCTCTCTTCCTTTTCTCTTTTCCTCCTCTCTCCTCTTCCTCTCCCTTCCACATCTCTCTTCCCCCTCTCTCTTCCTCTTCAATTTTCCTACTCTCTCCTTTTCCTCTTTCTCCTCTCTCTTCCTCCTCTCTCTTCCTCCTCTCTCTTCCTCCTCTCGCTTCCTCCTCTCTACCCCTCCTCTCTCTTCCTCCTCTCTCTTCCTCCTCTCTCTTCCTCTTCTCTTTTCCTCCTCTCTCCTCTTCCTCTCTCTTCCTCCTCTCTCTTCCTCCTCTCTCTTTCTCCTCTCTCTTCCTCTTCTCTCTTCCTCCTCTCTTCTCTTCCTCTCTCTTTCTCCTCCCTCGTCCTCCTTTCTCTTCCACCTCTCTCTTCCTCCTCTCTCTTCCTCCTCTCTCTTCCTTCTCTCTCTTCCTCCTCTCGCTTCCTCCTCTCTACCCCTCCTCTCTCTTCCTCCTCTCTCTTCCTCCTCTCTCTTCCTCTTCTCTTTTCCTCCTCACTCCTCTTCCTCTCTCTTCCTCCTCTCTCTTCATCCTCTCGCTTACTCCTCTCTACCCCTCCTCTCTTCCCCCTCTCTCTTCCTCCTCTCTCTTCCTCCTCTCTCTTCCTCCAATCTCTTCCTCCTCTGTCTTCTTTCTCTCCTCTTCCTCTGTCTTCCACCTCTCTCTTCCTCCTCTCTCTTCCCCCTCTCTCTCCCTCCTATCTCTTCTTCCTCTCTATCCCTCCTCTCTCTTCCTCCTCTCTCTTTCTCCTCTCTCTTCCTCCTCTCTCTTCCTCCTCTCTTCTCTTCCTCTCTCTTCTCCTCCCTCCTCCTCCTTTCTCTTCCACCTCTCTCTTCCTCCTCTCTATTCCTCCTCTCTCTTCCTCCTCTCTACCCCGCCTCTCTCTTCCTCCTCTCTCTTCATCCTCTCTCTTCCTCTTCTCTTTTCCTCCTCTCCCCTCTTCTCTCTCTTCCTCCTCTCTTCCTCCTCTCTCTTCCTCCTCTCCGCTTCCTCCTCTCGCTTCCTCCTCTCTACCCCTCCTCTCTCTTCCTCCTCTCTCTTCCTCCTCTCTCTTCCTCTTCTCTTTTCCTCCTCTCTCTTCCTCCTCTCTCTTCCTCCTCTCTCTTCCTCCTCTCTCTTCCACTCTCTCTTTCTCCTCTCTCTTCCAACTCTCTCTTCCTCCTCTCTAATCCTCCTCTCTCTCCTCCTCTCTCCTCCTCCTCTCTTCCTCCTCTCTCTTCCTCCTCTCTCTTCCTATTCTCCTCTTCCTCTTCTTTTTCCTATTCTCCTCCTCTTCCTCTCTCTTCCTCCTCTCTCTTCCTCCTCTCTCTTCTCCTCTCTCTTCCTCTTCTCTTTTCCTCCTCTCCCCTCTTCTCTCTCTTCCTCCTCTCTCTTCCTCCTCTCTCTTCCTCCTCTCTCTTCCTCCTCTCGCTTCCTCCTCTCTACCCCTCCTCTATCTTCCTCCTCTCTCTTCCTCCTGTCTTCCTCTTCTCTTTTCCTCCTCTCTCTTCCTCCTCTCGCTTCCTCTTTTCTCTTCCTCCTCTCTCTTCCTCTTCTCTTTTCCTCCTCTCTCCTCTCCTCTCCCTTCCACCTCTCTCTTCCTACTATCTCTTCCTCCTCACTTTTCCTCCTCTCTCCTTTTCCTCTCTTCCTCCTCTATCTTCCTCCTCTCTCTTCATCCTCTCTGTTCCTCCTCTCAATTCCTCCTCTCTCTTCCTCCTCTCTCTTCCTCCTCTTTTTCTTCTCTCTTCCTCCACTCTCTTCCTCCTCACTATCCTCCTCTCTTCTCTCCCTCTTCCTCTGTTTTCCACCTCTCTCTTCCTCCTCTCTCTTCCTCCTCTCTCTTCCTCCTCTCTCTTCCTCCTCTCTCTTCCGCCTCTCTTTTCCTCCTCTCTCTCCTCCTCTCCCTTTTCCTCTCTCTTCCTTCTCTCTCATTTTCCTTTCTCTTCCTCCTCTCTCTTCCTCCTCTCTCTTCCTACTCTCTCTTCCTCTTCTTTTTTCCTGTTCTCTCTTCTTCCTCTCTCTTCCTCCTCTCTCTTCCTCCTCTCTCTTCCTCCTCTCTCTTCCTCCTCTCTACCCCGCCTCTCTCTTCCTCCTCTCTCTTCCTCCTCTCTCTTCCTCTTCTCTTCTCCTCCTCTCCCCTCTTCTCTCTCTTCCTCCTCTCTCTTCCTCCTCTCTCTTCCTCCTCTCTCTTCCTCCTCTCTCTTCCTCCTCTCGCTTCCTCCTCTCTACCCCTCCTCTCTCTTCCTCCTCTCTCCTCCTCCTCTCTCTTCCTCTCTCTCTTCCTCCTCTCTCTTCCTCCTCTCTCTTCCTCCTCTCTCTTCCTCCTCTCTCTTCCACCTCTCTCTTTCTCCTCTCTCTTCCAACTCTCTCTTCCTCCTCTCTAATCCTCCTCTCTCTTCCTCCTCTCTCCTCCTCCTCTCTTCCTCCTCTCTCTTTCTCCTCTCTCTTCCTATTCTCTCTTCCTCTTCTTTTTCCTATTCTCTCCTCTTCCTCTCTCTTCCTCCTCTCTCTTCCTCCTCTCTCTTCCTCCTCTCTCTTCCTCTTCTCTTTTCCTCCTCTCCCCTCTTCTCTCTCTTCCTCCTCTCTCATCCTCCTCTCTCTTCCTCCTCTCTCTTCCTCTCTCGCTTCCTCCTCTCTACCCCTCTTCTCTCTTCCTCCTCTCTCTTCCTCCTCTCTCTTCCTCTTCTCTTTCCTCCTCTCTCTTCCTACTCTCGCTTCCTCCTCTCTACCCCTCCTCTCTCTTCCACCTCTCTCTTTCTCCTCTCTCTTCCAACTCTCTCTTCCTCTTCTCTCTTCCTCCTCTCTCTTCCTCTTCTCTCTCCTCCTCTCTCTTCCTCCTCTCTCTTCCTCTTCTCTTTTCCTCCTCTCTCCTCTTCCTCTCTCTTCCTCCTTTCTCTTCCTCCTCTCTCTTTCTCCTCTCTCTTCTTCCTCTCTCCTCCTCCTCTCTTCCTCCCCTCTCTTCCTCCTCTCTCTTCCTACTCTCTCTCCTCTTCTTTTTTCCTATTCTCTCCTCTTCCTCTCTCTTCCTCCTCTCTCTTCCTCCTCTCTCTTCCTCCTCTCTCTTCCTCTTCTCTTTTCCTATTCTCTCCTCTTCCTCTCTCTTCCTCCTCTCTCTTCCTTTTCTCTTTTCCTCCTCTCTCCTCTTCCTCTCCCTTCCACATCTCTCTTCCCCTCTCTCTTCCTCTTCACTTTTCCTACTCTCTCCTTTTCCTCTCTTCCTCCTCTCGCTTCCTCCTGTCTCTTCCTCCTCTCTCTTTTTCCTCTCTCTTCCTCCACTCTCTTCCTCCTCTGTTTTCCTTCTCTCTCCTCTTCCTCTGTCTTCCACCTCTCTCTTCCTCCTCTCTCTTCCTCTTATCTTTTCCTCCTCTCTCCTCTTCCTCTCTCTTCCTCCTCTCTCTTCCTCCTCTCTCTTTCTCCTCTCTCTTCCTCTTCTCTCTTCCTCCTCTCTTCTCTTCCTCTCTCTTTCTCCTCCCTCTTCCTCCTTTCTCTTCCACCTCTCTCTTCCTCCTCTCTCTTCCTCCTCTCGCTTCCTCCTCTCTACCCCTCCTCTCTCTTCCTCCTCTCTCTTCCTCCTCTCTCTTCCTCTTCTCTTTTCCTCCTCTCTCCTCTTCCTCTCTCTTCCTCCTCTCTCTTCCTCCTCTCGCTTCCTCCTCTCTACCCCTCCTCTCTCTACCCCCTCTCTCTTTCTCCTCTCTCTTCCCCTTCTCTTTTCCTCCTCTCTCTTTCTCCTCACTTTTCCTCCTCTCGCCTTTTCCTCTCTTCCTCCTCTCTCTTCCTCCTCTCTCTTCTTCCTCTCTCTTCCTCCACTCTCTTCCTCCTCTGTCTTCTTTTCTCTCCTCTTCCTCTGTCTTCCACCTCTCTCTTCCTCCTCTCTCTTCCTCCTCTTTCTTCCTCTTCTCTCTTCCTCATCTCTCTTCCTCCTCTCTCTTCCTCCTCTCTCTTTCTCCTCTCTTTTCCTCCTCTCTATTCCTCCTCTCCACTTTTCCTCTATATTCCTTCTCTCTCCTCTTCCTCTGTCTTCCACCTCTCTCTTCCTCCTCTCTCTTCCTCCTCTCTCTTCCTCCTCTCTCTTTCTCCTCTCTCTTCCTCCTCTCTCTTCCTCCTCTCTCTTCCTCCTCTCTCTTCCTCCTCACATTTCCTCCTCTCTCCTTTTCCTCTCTTCCTCTCTCTCTTCCTCCTCTCTCTTCCTCCTATCTCTTCCTCCTCTCTCTTTTTCTCTTTCTTTCTCCACTCTCTTCCTCCTGTCTTCCTCCTCTCTTCTCTTCCTCTCTCTTCCTCCTTTCTCTTTCTCCTCTCTCTTTTTCCTCTCTCTTCCTGCTCTCTCTTCCTCCTCTCTCTTCCTCCTCTCTCTTCCTCCTCACTTTTCCTCCTCTCTCCTTTTCCTCTCTTCCTCCTCTCTCTTCCTCCTCTCTCTTCCTCCTCTCTCTTCCTCCTCTCCCTTTTTCCTCTCTCTTCCTCCTCTCTCTTCCTCCTCTCTCTTCCACCTCTCTCTTCCTCCTCTCTCTTCCTCCTCTCTCTTCCTCCTCTCTCTACCTCCTCTCTCTTCCGCCTCTCTTTTCCTCCTCTCTCTTCCTCCTCTCTCCTTTTCCTCTCTCTTCCTTCTCTCTCATTTTCCTTTCTCTTCCTCCTCTCTCTTCCTCCTCTCTCTTCCTCCTCTCTCTTCCTCCTCTCTACCCCGCCTCTCTCTTCCTCCTCTTCTCTTCCTCCTCTCTCTCCTCCTCTCTCCTCTCTTTCCTCCTCTCCCCTCTTCTCTCTCTTCCTCCTCTCTCTTCGTCCTCTCTCTTCCTCCTTTCTCTTCCTCCTCTCTCTTCTCCTCTCTCTTCCTCCTCTCTCCTCCTCCTCTCTTCCTCCTCTCTCTTCCTCCTCTCTCTTCCTACTCTCTCTTCCTCTACTTTTTTGCTATTCTCTCCTCTTCCTCTCTCTTCCTCCTCTCTCTTCCTCCTCTCTCTTCCTCCTCTCTCCTCCTCCTCTCTGTTCCTCTTCTCTTTTCCTATTCTCTCCTCTTCCTCTCTCTTCCTCCTCTCTCTTCCTCCTCTCTCTTCCTCCTCTCTCTTCCTCCTCTCTCTTTCTCTTCTCTTTTCCTCCTCTCCCCTCTTAATCTCTCTTCCTCTTTTCTCTTCCTCCTCTCTCTTTCTCCTGTCTCTTCCTCCTCTCTCTTTCTCCTCTCTTCCTCCTCTCTCTTCCTCCTCTCTCTTCCTCCTCTCTCTTCCTCCTCTCTCTTCCTCCTCTCTCTTCCTCCTCTCTCTTCCTCCTCTCTCTTCCTTTTCTCTTTTCCTCCTCTCTCCTCTTCCTCTCCCTTCCACATCTCTCTTCCCCCTCTCTCTTCCTCTTCACTTTTCCTACTCTCTCCTTTTCCTCTCTTCCTCCTCTCTCTTCCTCCTCTCTCTTCCTCCTCTCTCTTCCTCCTCTCGCTTCCTCCTCTCTCTTCCTCCTCTCTCTTTTTCCTCTCTCTTCCTCCACACTCTTCCTCCTCTGTCTTCCTGCTCTCTCCTCTTCCTCTGTCTTCCTCCTCTATTTTCTCCTCTCTCTTCCTTCTCACTTTTCCTCCTCTCTCCTTTTCCTCTCTTCGTCCTCTCTCTTCCTCCTCTCTCTTCCTCCTCTCTCTTCGTCCTCTCTCTTCCTCCTCTCTCTTTCTCCTCTCTCTTCCTCCACTCTACCTCCTCTGTCTTCCTTCCCTCTCCTCTTCCTCTGTCTTCCACCTCTCTCTTCCTCCTCTCTCTTCCTCCTCTCTCTTCCTCCTCTCTCTTCCTCATCTCTCTTCCTCCTCTCTCTTCCTTCTCTCTTTTCCTCCTCTCTCTTCCTCCTCTCCCATTTTCCTCTCTCTTCCTTCTCTCTCCTCTTCCTCTGTCTTCCACCTCTCTATTCCTCCTCTCTCTTCCTCTTCTCTTTTCCTCCTCTCTCCTCTTCCTCTCTCTTCCTCCTCTCTCTTCCTCCTCTCTCTTTCTCCTCTCTCTTCCTCTTCTCTCTTCCTCCTCGCTTCTCTTCCTCTCTCTTTCACCTCCCTCTTCCTCCTTTCTCTTCCACCTCTCTCTTCCTCCTCTCTCTTCCTCCTCTCTCTTCCTCCTCTCGCTTCCTCCTCTCTACCCCTCCTCTCTTTTCCTCCTCTCTCTTCCTCCTCTCTCTTCCTCTTCTCTTTTCCTCCTCTCTCCTCTTCCTCTCTCTTCCTCCTCTCTCTTCCTCCTCTCGCTTCCTCCTCTCTACCCCTCCTCTCTCTTCCCCCTCTCTCTTTCTCCTCTCTCTTCCCCTTCTCTTTTCCTCCTCTCTCTTCCTCCTCACTTTTCCTCCTCTCGCCTTTTCCTCTGTCTTCCACCTCTCTCTTCCTCCTCTCTCTTCCTCCTCTCTCTTCCTCATCTCTCTTCCTCCTCTCTCTTCCTCCTCTCTTTTCCTGCTCTCTCTTCCTCCTCTCCCCTTTTCCTCTATCTTCCTTCTCTCTCCTCTTCCTCTCTCTTTCTCCTCCCTCCTCCTCCTTTCTCTTCCACCTCTCTCTTCCTCCTCTCTCTTCCTCCTCTCTCTTCCTCCTCTCTACCCCGCCTCTCTCTTCCTCCTCTCTCTTCCTCCTCTCTCTTCTCTTCTCTTTTCCTCCTCTCCCCTCTTCACTCTCTTCCTCCTCTATCTTCCTCCTCTCTCTTCCTCCTCTCTCTTCCTCCTCTCGCTTCCTCCTCTCTACCCCTCCTCTCTCTTCCTCCTCTCTCTTCCTCCTCTCTCTTCCTCTTCTCTTTTCCTCCTCTCTCTTCCTCCTCTCTCTTCCTCCTCTCTCTTCCTCCTCTCTCTTCCACCTCTCTCTTTCTCCTCTCTCTTCCTCCTCTCTCTTCCTCCTCTCTCTTCCTCCTCTCTCTTCCTCCTCTCTCTTCCTCCTCTCTCTTCCTCCTCTCTCTTCCTCCTGTCTCTTCCTCTTCTCTTTTCCTCCTCTCTCCTCTTCCTCTCTCTTCCTCCTTTCTCTTCCTCCTCTCTCTTCCTCCTCTCTCTTCTCCTCTCTCCTCCTCCTCTCTTCCTCCTCTCTCTTCCTCCTCTCTCTTCCTACTCTCTCTTCCTCTTCTA
>NW_027436561.1:0-24708 GCF_031877795.1 Strix aluco
AAAGCACAGAGCCCCATATTTGCTGTTGCCCTGGAGAGCTTGCAGAGCACTGGGGAAAGGCAGGCAGAGAATTCCCTGCTAGCACCTTCTCTGTGCCTGGGAAGCAGAAGTCTTCACATTGCTTCGCAGAATCGCTTTTGTGCAGAAAACACTAACACTTGTTCAGAACGAAAGAAAGCACAGAGCCCCAGATTTGCTGTTGTCCTGGAGAGCTTGCAGAGCACTGGGGAAAGGCAGGCAGAGAATTCCCTGCTAGCACCTTCTCTGTGCCTGGGAAGCAGAAGTGTTCACATTGCTTCGCAGAATCGCTTTTGTGCAGAAAACACTAACACTTGTTCAGAACGAAAGAAAGCACAGAGCCCCAGATTTGCTGTTGTGCTGGAGAGCTTGCAGAGCACTGGGGAAAGGCAGGCAGAGAATTCCCTGCTAGCACCTTCTCTGTGCCTGGGAAGCAGAAGTGTTCACATTGCTTCGCAGAATAGCTTTTGTGCAGAAAACACTAACACTTGTTCAGAATGAAAGAAAGCACAGAGCCCCAGATTTGCTGTTGTCCTGGAGAGCTTGCAGAGCACTGGGGAAAGGCAGGCAGAGAATTCCCTGCTAGCACCTTCTCTGTGCCTGGGAAGCAGAAGTGTTCACATTGCTTCGCAGGATCGCTTTTGTGCAGAAAACAGTAACACTTGTTCAGAACGAAAGAAAGCACAGAGCCCCAGATTTGCTGTTGTCCTGGAGAGCTTGCAGAGCACTGGGGAAAGGCAGGCAGAGAATTCCCTGCTAGCACCTTCTCTGTGCCTGGGAAGCAGAAGTGTTCACATTGCTTCGCAGAATCGCTTTTGTGCAGAAAACAGTAACACTTGTTCAGAACGAAAGAAAGCACAGAACCCCAGATTCTATGTTGTCCTGGAGAGCTTGCAGAGCACTGGGGAAAGGCAGGCAGAGAATTCCCTGCTAGCACCTTCTCTGTGCCTGGGAAGCAGAAGTGTTCACATTGCTTCGCAGGATCGCTTTTGTGCAGAAAACACTAACACTTGTTCAGAACGAAAGAAAGCACAGAGCCCCAGATTTGCTGTTGTCCTGGAGAGCTTGCAGAGCACTGGGGAAAGGCAGGCAGAGAATTCCCTGCTAGCACCTTCTCTGTGCCTGGGAAGCAGAAGTCTTCACATTGCTTCGCAGAATTGCTTTTGTGCAGAAAACACTAACACTTGTTCAGAATGAAAGAAAGCACAGAGCCCCAGATTTGCTGTTGTCCTGGAGAGCTTGCAGAGCACTGGGGAAAGGCAGGCAGAGCATGCCCTACTAGCACCTTCTCTGTGCCTGGGAAGCAGAAGTGTTCACATTGCTTCGCAGAATCGCTTTTGTGCAGAAAACAGTAACACTTGTTCAGAACGAAAGAAAGCACAGAGCCCCAGATTTTATGTTGTCCTGGAGAGCTTGCAGAGCACTGGGGAAAGGCAGACAGAGAATTCCCTGCTAGCACCTTCTCTGTGCCTGGGAAGCAGAAGTGTTCACATTCCTTCGCAGGATCGCTTTTGTGCAGAAAACAGTAACACTTGTTCAGAACGAAAGAAAGCACAGAGCCCCAGATTTGCTGTTGTCCTGGAGAGCTTGCAGAGCACTGGGGAAAGGCAGGCAGAGAATTCCCTGCTAGCACCTTCTCTGTGCCTGGGAAGCAGAAGTGTTCACATTGCTTCGCAGAATCGCTTTTGTGCAGAAAACAGTAACACTTGTTCAGAACGAAAGAAAGCACAGAGCCCCAGATTCTATGTTGTCCTGGAGAGCTTGCAGAGCACTGGGGAAAGGCAGGCAGAGAATTCCCTGCTAGCACCTTCTCTGTGCCTGGGAAGCAGAAGTGTTCACATTGCTTCGCAGAATCGCTTTTGTGCAGAAAACAGTAACACTTGTTCAGAACGAAAGAAAGCACAGAGCCCCAGATTTGCTGTTGTCCTGGAGAGCTTGCAGAGCACTGGGGAAAGGCAGGCAGAGAATTCCCTGCTAGCACCTTCTCTGTGCCTGGGAAGCAGAAGTGTTCACATTGCTTCGCAGGATCGCTTTTGTGCAGAAAACAGTAACACTTGTTCAGAACGAAAGAAAGCACAGAGCCCCAGATTTGCTGTTGTCCTGGAGAGCTTGCAGAGCACTGGGGAAAGGCAGGCAGAGAATTCCCTGCTAGCACCTTCTCTGTGCCTGGGAAGCAGAAGAATTCACATTGCTTCCCAGAATCGCTTTTGTGCAGAAAACACTAGAAGTTATTCAGAACGAAAGAAAGCACAGAGCCCCAGATTTTATGTTGTCCTGGAGAGCTTGCAGAGCACTGGGGAAAGGCAGGCAGAGAATTCCCTGCTAGCACCTTCTCTGTGCCTGGGAAGCAGAAGTGTTCACATTGCTTCGCAGAATCGCTTTTGTGCAGAAAACAGTAACACTTGTTCAGAACGAAAGAAAGCACAGAGCCCCAGATTTGCTGTTGTCCTGAAGAGCTTGCAGAGCACTGGGGAAAGGCAGGCAGAGAATTCCCTGCTAGCACCTTCTCTGTGCCTGGGAAACAGAAGTGTTCACATTGCTTCGCAGAATCGCTTTTGTGCAGAAAACAGTAACACTTGTTCAGAACGAAAGAAAGCACAGAGCCCCAGATTTGCTGTTGTCCTGGAGAGCTTGCAGAGCACTGGGGAAAGGCAGGCAGAGCATGCCCTACTAGCACCTTCTCTGTGCCTGGGAAGCAGAAGTGTTCACATTGCTTCGCAGAATCGCTTTTGTGCAGAAAACACTAACACTTGTTCAGAACGAAAGAAAGCACAGAGCCCCATATTTGCTGTTGTCCTGGAGAGCTTGCAGAGCACTGGGGAAAGGCAGGCAGAGAATTCCCTGCTAGCACCTTCTCTGTGCCTGGGAAGCAGAAGTCTTCACATTGCTTCGCAGAATCGCTTTTGTGCAGAAAACAGTAACACTTGTTCAGAACGAAAGAAAGCACAGAGCCCCAGATTTTATGTTGCCCTGGAGAGCTTGCAGAGCACTGGGGAAAGGCAGGCAGAGAATTCCCTGCTAGCACCTTCTCTGTGCCTGGGAAACAGAAGTGTTCACATTGCTTCGCAGAATCGCTTTTGTGCAGAAAACAGTAACACTTGTTCAGAACGAAAGAAAGCACAGAACCCCAGATTTTATGTTGTCCTGGAGAGCTTGCAGAGCACTGGGGAAAGGCAGGCAGAGCATGCCCTACTAGCACCTTCTCTGTGCCTGGGAAGCAGAAGTGTTCACATTGCTTCGCAGAATCGCTTTTGTGCAGAAAACACTAACACTTGTTCAGAACGAAAGAAAGCACAGAGCCCCATATTTGCTGTTGTCCTGGAGAGCTTGCAGAGCACTGGGGAAAGGCAGGCAGAGAATTCCCTGATAGCACCTTCTCTGTGCCTGGGAAGCAGAAGTCTTCACATTGCTTCGCAGAATCGCTTTTGTGCAGAAAACACTAACACTTGTTCAGAACGAAAGAAAGCACAGAGCCCCAGATTTGCTGTTGTCCTGGAGAGCTTGCAGAGCACTGGGGAAAGGCAGGCAGAGAATTCCCTGCTAGCACCTTCTCTGTGCCTGGGAAGCAGAAGTGTTCACATTGCTTCGCAGAATCGCTTTTGTGCAGAAAACACTAACACTTGTTCAGAACGAAAGAAAGCACAGAGCCCCAGATTTGCTGTTGTGCTGGAGAGCTTGCAGAGCACTGGGGAAAGGCAGGCAGAGAATTCCCTGCTAGCACCTTCTCTGTGCCTGGGAAGCAGAAGTGTTCACATTGCTTCGCAGAATAGCTTTTGTGCAGAAAACACTAGCACTTGTTCAGAACGAAAGAAAGCACAGAGCCCCAGATTTGCTGTTGTCCTGGAGAGCTTGCAGAGCACTGGGGAAAGGCAGGCAGAGAATTCCCTGCTAGCACCTTCTCTGTGCCTGGGAAGCAGAAGTGTTCACATTGCTTCGCAGAATCGCTTTTGTGCAGAAAACAGTAACACTTGTTCAGAACGAAAGAAAGCACAGAGCCCCAGATTTGCTGTTGTCCTGGAGAGCTTGCAGAGCACTGGGGAAAGGCAGGCAGAGAATTCCCTGCTAGCACCTTCTCTGGGCCTGGTAAGCAGAAGTGTTCACATTGCTTCGCAGGATCGCTTTTGTGCAGAAAACAGTAACACTTGTTCAGAACGAAAGAAAGCACAGAGCCCCAGATTTGCTGTTGTCCTGGAGAGCTTGCAGAGCACTGGGGAAAGGCAGGCAGAGAATTCCCTGCTAGCACCTTCTCTGTGCCTGGGAAACAGAAGTGTTCACATTGCTTCGCAGAATCGCTTTTGTGCAGAAAACAGTAACACTTGTTCAGAAGGAAAGAAAGCACAGAACCCCAGATTTTATGTTGTCCTGGAGAGCCTGCAGAGCACTGGGGAAAGGCAGGCAGAGCATGCCCTACTAGCACCTTCTCTGTGCCTGGGAAGCAGAAGTGTTCACATTGCTTCGCAGAATCGCTTTTGTGCAGAAAACACTAACACTTGTTCAGAACGAAAGAAAGCACAGAGCCCCATATTTGCTGTTGTCCTGGAGAGCTTGCAGAGCACTGGGGAAAGGCAGGCAGAGAATTCCCTGCTAGCACCTTCTCTGTGCCTGGGAAGCAGAAGTCTTCACATTGCTTCGCAGAATCGCTTTTGTGCAGAAAACAGTAACACTTGTTCAGAACGAAAGAAAGCACAGAGCCCCAGATTTTATGTTGCCCTGGAGAGCTTGCAGAGCACTGGGGAAAGGCAGGCAGAGAATTCCCTGCTAGCACCTCCTCTGTGCCTGGGAAGCAGAAGTGTTCACATTGCTTCGCAGAATCGCTTTTGTGCAGAAAACAGTAACACTTGTTCAGAACGAAAGAAAGCACAGAGCCCCAGATTTGCTGTTGCCCTGGAGAGCTTGCAGAGCACTGGGGAAAGGCAGGCAGAGAATTCCCTGCTAGCACCTTCTCTGTGCCTGGGAAGCAGAAGTGTTCACATTGCTTCGCAGAATCGCTTTTGTGCAGAAAACAGTAACACTTGTTCAGAACGAAAGAAAGCACAGAGCCCCAGATTTGCTGTTGTCCTGGAGAGCTTGCAGAGCACTGGGGAAAGGCAGGCAGAGAATTCCCTGCTAGCACATTCTCTGTGCCTGGGAAACAGAAGTGTTCACATTGCTTCGCAGAATCGCTTTTGTGCAGAAAACAGTAACACTTGTTCAGAACGAAAGAAAGCACAGAACCCCAGATTTTATGTTGTCCTGGAGAGCTTGCAGAGCACTGCGGAAAGGCAGGCAGAGCATGCCCTACTAGCACCTTCTCTGTGCCTGGGAAGCAGAAGTGTTCACATTGCTTCGCAGAATCGCTTTTGTGCAGAAAACACTAACACTTGTTCAGAACGAAAGAAAGCACAGAGCCCCATATTTGCTGTTGTCCTGGAGAGCTTGCAGAGCACTGGGGAAAGGCAGGCAGAGAATTCCCTGCTAGCACCTTCTCTGTGCCTGGGAAGCAGAAGTCTTCACATTGCTTCGCAGAATCGCTTTTGTGCAGAAAACAGTAACACTTGTTCAGAATGAAAGAAAGCACAGAGCCCCAGAATTGCTGTTGTCCTGGAGAGCTGGCAGAGCACTGGGGAAAGGCAGGCAGAGAATTCCCTGCTAGCACCTTCTCTGGGCCTGGGAAGCAGAAGTGTTCACATTGCTTCGCAGGATCGCTTTTGTGCAGAAAACACTAGCACTTGTTCAGAACGAAAGAAAGCACAGAGCCCCAGATTTGCTGTTGTCCTGGAGAGCTTGCAGAGCACTGGGGAAAGGCAGGTAGAGAATTCCCTGCTAGCACATTCTCTGTGCCTGGGAAACAGAAGTGTTCACATTGCTTCGCAGAATCGCTTTTGTGCAGAAAACAGTAACACTTGTTCAGAACGAAAGAAAGCACAGAGCCCCAGATTTGCTGTTGCCCTGGAGAGCTTGCAGAGCACTGGGGAAAGGCAGGCAGAGAATTCCCTGCTAGCACCTTCTCTGTGCCTGGGAAGCAGAAGTGTTCACATTGCTTCGCAGAATCGCTTTTGTGCAGAAAACAGTAACACTTGTTCAGAACGAAAGAAAGCACAGAGCCCCAGATTTGCTGTTGTCCTGGAGAGCTTGCAGAGCACTGGGGAAAGGCAGGCAGAGAATTCCCTGCTAGCACCTTCTCTGTGCCTGGGAAGCAGAAGTCTTCACATTGCTTCGCAGAATCGCTTTTGTGCAGAAAACAGTAACACTTGTTCAGAACGAAAGAAAGCACAGAGCCCCAGATTTGATGTTGTCCTGGAGAGCTTGCAGAGCACTGGGGAAAGGCAGGTAGAGCATGCCCTACTAGCACCTTCTCTGTGCCTGGGAAACAGAAGTGTTCACATTGCTTCGCAGAATCGCTTTTGTGCAGAAAACACTAACACTTGTTCAGAATGAAAGAAAGCACAGAGCCCCAGATTTTATGTTGTCCTGGAGAGCTTGCAGAGCAGTGGGGAAAGGCAGGCAGAGAATTCCCTGCTAGCACCTTCTCTGTGCCTGGGAAGCAGAAGTGTTCACATTGCTTCGCAGAATCGCTTTTGTGCAGAAAACAGTAACACTTGTTCAGAATGAAAGAAAGCACAGAGCCCCAGATTTGCTGTTGTCCTGGAGAGCTTGCAGAGCACTGGGGAAAGGCAGGCAGAGAATTCCCTGCTAGCACCTTCTCTGTGCCTGGGAAACAGAAGTGTTCACATTGCTTCGCAGAATCGTTTTTGTGCAGAAAACAGTAACATTTGTTCAGAACGAAAGAAAGCACAGAGCCCCAGATTTTATGTTGTCCTGGAGAGCTTGCAGAGCACTGGGGAAAGGCAGGCAGAGAATTCCCTGCTAGCACCTTCTCTGTGCCTGGGAAGCAGAAGTCTTCACATTGCTTCGCAGAATTGCTTTTGTGCAGAAAACACTAACACTTGTTCAGAATGAAAGAAAGCACAGAGCCCCAGATTTGCTGTTGTCCTGGAGAGCTTGCAGAGCACTGGGGAAAGGCAGGCAGAGCATGCCCTACTAGCACCTTCTCTGTGCCTGGGAAGCAGAAGTCTTCACATTGCTTCGCAGAATCGCTTTTGTGCAGAAAACAGTAACACTTGTTCAGAACGAAAGAAAGCACAGAGCCCCAGATTTGCTGTTGTCCTGGAGAGCTTGCAGAGCACTGGGGAAAGGCAGGCAGAGAATTCCCTGCTAGCACCTTCTCTGTGCCTGGGAAGCAGAAGTGTTCACATTGCTTCGCAGAATCGCTTTTGTGCAGAAAACAGTAACACTTGTTCAGAACGAAAGAAAGCACAGAGCCCCAGATTTGCTGTTGTCCTGGAGAGCTTGCAGAGCACTGGGGAAAGGCAGGCAGAGAATTCCCTGCTAGCACCTTCTCTGTGCCTGGGAAGCAGAAGAATTCACATTGCTTCGCAGAATCGCTTTTGTGCAGAAAACACTAGAAGTTGTTCAGAACGAAAGAAAGCACAGAGCCCCAGATTTTATGTTGTCCTGGAGAGCTTGCAGAGCACTGGGGAAAGGCAGGCAGAGAATTCCCTGCTAGCACCTTCTCTGTGCCTGGGAAGCAGAAGTGTTCACATTGCTTCGCAGGATCGCTTTTGTGCAGAAAACAGTAACACTTGTTCAGAACGAAAGAAAGCACAGAGCCCCAGATTTGCTGTTGTCCTGGAGAGCTTGCAGAGCACTGGGGAAAGGCAGGCAGAGAATTCCCTGCTAGCACCTTCTCTGTGCCTGGGAAGCAGAAGAATTCACATTGCTTCGCAGAATCGCTTTTGTGCAGAAAACACTAGAAGTTATTCAGAACGAAAGAAAGCACAGAGCCCCAGATTTTATGTTGTCCTGGAGAGCTTGCAGAGCACTGGGGAAAGGCAGGCAGAGAATTCCCTGCTAGCACCTTCTCTGTGCCTGGGAAGCAGAAGTGTTCACATTGCTTCGCAGAATCGCTTTTGTGCAGAAAACAGTAACACTTGTTCAGAACGAAAGAAAGCACAGAGCCCCAGATTTGCTGTTGTCCTGGAGAGCTTGCAGAGCACTGGGGAAAGGCAGGCAGAGCATGCCCTACTAGCACCTTCTCTGTGCCTGGGAAGCAGAAGTGTTCACATTGCTTCGCAGAATCGCTTTTGTGCAGAAAACACTAACACTTCTTCAGAACGAAAGAAAGCACAGAGCCCCATATTTGCTGTTGTCCTGGAGAGCTTGCAGAGCACTGGGGAAAGGCAGGCAGAGAATTCCCTGCTAGCACCTTCTCTGTGCCTGGGAAGCAGAAGTCTTCACATTGCTTCGCAGAATCGCTTTTGTGCAGAAAACAGTAACACTTGTTCAGAACGAAAGAAAGCACAGAGCCCCAGATTTTATGTTGCCCTGGAGAGCTTGCAGAGCACTGGGGAAAGGCAGGCAGAGAATTCCCTGCTAGCACCTTCTCTGTGCCTGGGAAACAGAAGTGTTCACATTGCTTCGCAGAATCGCTTTTGTGCAGAAAACAGTAACACTTGTTCAGAACGAAAGAAAGCACAGAACCCCAGATTTTATGTTGTCCTGGAGAGCTTGCAGAGCACTGGGGAAAGGCAGGCAGAGCATGCCCTACTAGCACCTTCTCTGTGCCTGGGAAGCAGAAGTGTTCACATTGCTTCGCAGAATCGCTTTTGTGCAGAAAACACTAACACTTGTTCAGAACGAAAGAAAGCACAGAGCCCCATATTTGCTGTTGTCCTGGAGAGCTTGCAGAGCACTGGGGAAAGGCAGGCAGAGAATTCCCTGCTAGCACCTTCTCTGTGCCTGGGAAGCAGAAGTCTTCACATTGCTTCGCAGAATCGCTTTTGTGCAGAAAACACTAACACTTGTTCAGAACGAAAGAAAGCACAGAGCCCCAGATTTGCTGTTGTCCTGGAGAGCTTGCAGAGCACTGGGGAAAGGCAGGCAGAGAATTCCCTGCTAGCACCTTCTCTGTGCCTGGGAAGCAGCAGTGTTCACATTGCTTCGCAGAATAGCTTTTGTGCAGAAAACACTAACACTTGTTCAGAATGAAAGAAAGCACAGAGCCCCAGATTTGCTGTTGTCCTGGAGAGCTTGCAGAGCACTGGGGAAAGGCAGGCAGAGAATTCCCTGCTAGCACCTTCTCTGTGCCTGGGAAGCAGAAGTGTTCACATTGCTTCGCAGGATCGCTTTTGTGCAGAAAACACTAACACTTGTTCAGAACGAAAGAAAGCACAGAGCCCCAGATTTGCTGTTGTCCTGGAGAGCTTGCAGAGCACTGGGGAAAGGCAGGCAGAGAATTCCCTGCTAGCACCTTCTCTGTGCCTGGGAAGCAGAAGTTTTCACATTGCTTCGCAGAATCGCTTTTGTGCAGAAAACAGTAACACTTGTTCAGAACAAAAGAAAGCACAGAACCCCAGATTCTATGTTGTCCTGGAGAGCTTGCAGAGCACTGGGGAAAGGCAGGCAGAGAATTCCCTGCTAGCACCTTCTCTGTGCCTGGGAAGCAGAAGTGTTCACATTGCTTCGCAGGATCGCTTTTGTGCAGAAAACACTAACACTTGTTCAGAACGAAAGAAAGCACAGAGCCCCAGATTTGCTGTTGTCCTGGAGAGCTTGCAGAGCACTGGGGAAAGGCAGGCAGAGAATTCCCTGCTAGCACCTTCTCTGTGCCTGGGAAGCAGAAGTCTTCACATTGCTTCGCAGAATTGCTTTTGTGCAGAAAACACTAACACTTGTTCAGAATGAAAGAAAGCACAGAGCCCCAGATTTGCTGTTGTCCTGGAGAGCTTGCAGAGCACTGGGGAAAGGCAGGCAGAGCATGCCCTACTAGCACCTTCTCTGTGCCTGGGAAGCAGAAGTGTTCACATTGCTTCGCAGAATCGCTTTTGTGCAGAAAACAGTAACACTTGTTCAGAACGAAAGAAAGCACAGAGCCCCAGATTTTATGTTGTCCTGGAGAGCTTGCAGAGCACTGGGGAAAGGCAGACAGAGAATTCCCTGCTAGCACCTTCTCTGTGCCTGGGAAGCAGAAGTGTTCACATTCCTTCGCAGGATCGCTTTTGTGCAGAAAACAGTAACACTTGTTCAGAACGAAAGAAAGCACAGAGCCCCAGATTTGCTGTTGTCCTGGAGAGCTTGCAGAGCACTGGGGAAAGGCAGGCAGAGAATTCCCTGCTAGCACCTTCTCTGTGCCTGGGAAGCAGAAGTGTTCACATTGCTTCGCAGAATCGCTTTTGTGCAGAAAACACTAGAAGTTGTTCAGAACGAAAGAAAGCACAGAGCCCCAGATTTGCTGTTGTCCTGGAGAGCTTGCAGAGCACTGGGGAAAGGCAGGCAGAGAATTCCCTGCTAGCACCTTCTCTGTGCCTGGGAAGCAGAAGTGTTCACATTGCTTCGCAGAATCGCTTTTGTGCAGAAAACAGTAACACTTGTTCAGAATGAAAGAAAGCACAGAGCCCCAGATTTGCTGTTGTCCTGGAGAGCTTGCAGAGCACTGGGGAAAGGCAGGCAGAGCATGCCCTACTAGCACCTTCTCTGTGCCTGGGAAGCAGAAGTCTTCACATTGCTTCGCAGAATCGCTTTTGTGCAGAAAACAGTAACACTTGTTCAGAACGAAAGAAAGCACAGAGCCCCAGATTTGCTGTTGTCCTGGAGAGCTTGCAGAGCACTGGGGAAAGGCAGGCAGAGAATTCCCTGCTAGCACCTTCTCTGTGCCTGGGAAGCAGAAGTGTTCACATTGCTTCGCAGAATCGCTTTTGTGCAGAAAACAGTAACACTTGTTCAGAACGAAAGAAAGCACAGAGCCCCAGATTTGATGTTGTCCTGGAGAGCTTGCAGAGCACTGGGGAAAGGCAGGCAGAGAATTCCCTGCTAGCACCTTCTCTGTGCCTGGGAAGCAGAAGAATTCACATTGCTTCGCAGAATCGCTTTTGTGCAGAAAACACTAGAAGTTGTTCAGAACGAAAGAAAGCACAGAGCCCCAGATTTTATGTTGTCCTGGAGAGCTTGCAGAGCACTGGGGAAAGGCAGGCAGAGAATTCCCTGCTAGCACCTTCTCTGTGCCTGGGAAGCAGAAGTGTTCACATTGCTTCGCAGGATCGCTTTTGTGCAGAAAACAGTAACACTTGTTCAGAACGAAAGAAAGCACAGAACCCCAGATTTTATGTTGTCCTGGAGAGCTTGCAGAGCACTGGGGAAAGGCAGGCAGAGCATGCCCTACTAGCACCTTCTCTGTGCCTGGGAAGCAGAAGTGTTCACATTGCTTCGCAGAATCGCTTTTGTGCAGAAAACACTAACACTTGTTCAGAACGAAAGAAAGCACAGAGCCCCATATTTGCTGTTGTCCTGGAGAGCTTGCAGAGCACTGGGGAAAGGCAGGCAGAGAATTCCCTGCTAGCACCTTCTCTGTGCCTGGGAAGCAGAAGTCTTCACATTGCTTCGCAGAATCGCTTTTGTGCAGAAAACACTAACACTTGTTCAGAACGAAAGAAAGCACAGAGCCCCAGATTTGCTGTTGTCCTGGAGAGCTTGCAGAGCACTGGGGAAAGGCAGGCAGAGAATTCCCTGCTAGCACCTTCTCTGTGCCTGGGAAGCAGCAGTGTTCACATTGCTTCGCAGAATAGCTTTTGTGCAGAAAACACTAACACTTGTTCAGAATGAAAGAAAGCACAGAGCCCCAGATTTGCTGTTGTCCTGGAGAGCTTGCAGAGCACTGGGGAAAGGCAGGCAGAGAATTCCCTGCTAGCACCTTCTCTGTGCCTGGGAAGCAGAAGTGTTCACATTGCTTCGCAGGATCGCTTTTGTGCAGAAAACACTAACACTTGTTCAGAACGAAAGAAAGCACAGAGCCCCAGATTTGCTGTTGTCCTGGAGAGCTTGCAGAGCACTGGGGAAAGGCAGGCAGAGAATTCCCTGCTAGCACCTTCTCTGTGCCTGGGAAGCAGAAGTTTTCACATTGCTTCGCAGAATCGCTTTTGTGCAGAAAACAGTAACACTTGTTCAGAACAAAAGAAAGCACAGAACCCCAGATTCTATGTTGTCCTGGAGAGCTTGCAGAGCACTGGGGAAAGGCAGGCAGAGAATTCCCTGCTAGCACCTTCTCTGTGCCTGGGAAGCAGAAGTGTTCACATTGCTTCGCAGGATCGCTTTTGTGCAGAAAACACTAACACTTGTTCAGAACGAAAGAAAGCACAGAGCCCCAGATTTGCTGTTGTCCTGGAGAGCTTGCAGAGCACTGGGGAAAGGCAGGCAGAGAATTCCCTGCTAGCACCTTCTCTGTGCCTGGGAAGCAGAAGTCTTCACATTGCTTCGCAGAATTGCTTTTGTGCAGAAAACACTAACACTTGTTCAGAATGAAAGAAAGCACAGAGCCCCAGATTTGCTGTTGTCCTGGAGAGCTTGCAGAGCACTGGGGAAAGGCAGGCAGAGCATGCCCTACTAGCACCTTCTCTGTGCCTGGGAAGCAGAAGTGTTCACATTGCTTCGCAGAATCGCTTTTGTGCAGAAAACAGTAACACTTGTTCAGAACGAAAGAAAGCACAGAGCCCCAGATTTTATGTTGTCCTGGAGAGCTTGCAGAGCACTGGGGAAAGGCAGACAGAGAATTCCCTGCTAGCACCTTCTCTGTGCCTGGGAAGCAGAAGTGTTCACATTCCTTCGCAGGATCGCTTTTGTGCAGAAAACAGTAACACTTGTTCAGAACGAAAGAAAGCACAGAGCCCCAGATTTGCTGTTGTCCTGGAGAGCTTGCAGAGCACTGGGGAAAGGCAGGCAGAGAATTCCCTGCTAGCACCTTCTCTGTGCCTGGGAAGCAGAAGTGTTCACATTGCTTCGCAGAATCGCTTTTGTGCAGAAAACAGTAACACTTGTTCAGAACGAAAGAAAGCACAGAGCCCCAGATTTGCTGTTGTCCTGGAGAGCTTGCAGAGCACTGGGGAAAGGCAGGCAGAGAATTCCCTGATAGCACCTTCTCTGTGCCTGGGAAGCAGAAGTGTTCACATTGCTTCGCAGAATCGCTTTTGTGCAGAAAACAGTAACACTTGTTCAGAAGGAAAGAAAGCACAGAGCCCCAGATTTGATGTTGTCCTGGAGAGCTTGCAGAGCACTGGGGAAAGGCAGGTAGAGCATGCCCTACTAGCACCTTCTCTGTGCCTGGGAAACAGAAGTGTTCACATTGCTTCGCAGAATCGCTTTTGTGCAGAAAACACTAACACTTGTTCAGAATGAAAGAAAGCACAGAGCCCCAGATTTTATGTTGTCCTGGAGAGCTTGCAGAGCAGTGGGGAAAGGCAGGCAGAGAATTCCCTGCTAGCACCTTCTCTGTGCCTGGGAAGCAGAAGTGTTCACATTGCTTCGCAGAATCGCTTTTGTGCAGAAAACAGTAACACTTGTTCAGAATGAAAGAAAGCACAGAGCCCCAGATTTGCTGTTGTCCTGGAGAGCTTGCAGAGCACTGGGGAAAGGCAGGCAGAGAATTCCCTGCTAGCACCTTCTCTGTGCCTGGGAAACAGAAGTGTTCACATTGCTTCGCAGAATCGTTTTTGTGCAGAAAACAGTAACATTTGTTCAGAACGAAAGAAAGCACAGAGCCCCAGATTTTATGTTGTCCTGGAGAGCTTGCAGAGCACTGGGGAAAGGCAGGCAGACAATTCCCTGCTAGCACCTTCTCTGTGCCTGGGAAGCAGAAGTCTTCACATTGCTTCGCAGAATTGCTTTTGTGCAGAAAACACTAACACTTGTTCAGAATGAAAGAAAGCACAGAGCCCCAGATTTGCTGTTGTCCTGGAGAGCTTGCAGAGCACTGGGGAAAGGCAGGCAGAGCATGCCCTACTAGCACCTTCTCTGTGCCTGGGAAGCAGAAGTCTTCACATTGCTTCGCAGAATCGCTTTTGTGCAGAAAACAGTAACACTTGTTCAGAACGAAAGAAAGCACAGAGCCCCAGATTTGCTGTTGTCCTGGAGAGCTTGCAGAGCACTGGGGAAAGGCAGGCAGAGAATTCCCTGCTAGCACCTTCTCTGTGCCTGGGAAGCAGAAGTGTTCACATTGCTTCGCAGAATCGCTTTTGTGCAGAAAACAGTAACACTTGTTCAGAACGAAAGAAAGCACAGAGCCCCAGATTTGCTGTTGTCCTGGAGAGCTTGCAGAGCACTGGGGAAAGGCAGGCAGAGAATTCCCTGCTAGCACCTTCTCTGTGCCTGGGAAGCAGAAGAATTCACATTGCTTCGCAGAATCGCTTTTGTGCAGAAAACACTAGAAGTTGTTCAGAACGAAAGAAAGCACAGAACCCCAGATTTTATGTTGTCCTGGAGAGCTTGCAGAGCACTGGGGAAAGGCAGGCAGAGAATTCCCTGCTAGCACCTTCTCTGTGCCTGGGAAGCAGAAGTGTTCACATTGCTTCGCAGGATCGCTTTTGTGCAGAAAACAGTAACACTTGTTCAGAACGAAAGAAAGCACAGAGCCCCAGATTTGCTGTTGTGCTGGAGAGCTTGCAGAGCACTGGGGAAAGGCAGGCAGAGAATTCCCTGCTAGCACCTTCTCTGTGCCTGGGAAGCAGAAGAATTCACATTGCTTCGCAGAATCGCTTTTGTGCAGAAAACACTAGAAGTTATTCAGAACGAAAGAAAGCACAGAGCCCCAGATTTTATGTTGTCCTGGAGAGCTTGCAGAGCACTGGGGAAAGGCAGGCAGAGAATTCCCTGCTAGCACCTTCTCTGTGCCTGGGAAACAGAAGTGTTCACATTGCTTCGCAGAATCGCTTTTGTGCAGAAAACAGTAACACTTGTTCAGAACGAAAGAAAGCACAGAGCCCCAGATTTGCTGTTGTCCTGGAGAGCTTGCAGAGCACTGGGGAAAGGCAGGCAGAGCATGCCCTACTAGCACCTTCTCTGTGCCTGGGAAGCAGAAGTGTTCACATTGCTTCGCAGAATCGCTTTTGTGCAGAAAACACTAACACTTCTTCAGAACGAAAGAAAGCACAGAGCCCCATATTTGCTGTTGTCCTGGAGAGCTTGCAGAGCACTGGGGAAAGGCAGGCAGAGAATTCCCTGCTAGCACCTTCTCTGTGCCTGGGAAGCAGAAGTCTTCACATTGCTTCGCAGAATCGCTTTTGTGCAGAAAACAGTAACACTTGTTCAGAACGAAAGAAAGCACAGAGCCCCAGATTTTATGTTGCCCTGGAGAGCTTGCAGAGCACTGGGGAAAGGCAGGCAGAGAATTCCCTGCTAGCACCTTCTCTGTGCCTGGGAAACAGAAGTGTTCACATTGCTTCGCAGAATCGCTTTTGTGCAGAAAACAGTAACACTTGTTCAGAACGAAAGAAAGCACAGAACCCCAGATTTTATGTTGTCCTGGAGAGCTTGCAGAGCACTGGGGAAAGGCAGGCAGAGCATGCCCTACTAGCACCTTCTCTGTGCCTGGGAAGCAGAAGTGTTCACATTGCTTCGCAGAATCGCTTTTGTGCAGAAAACACTAACACTTGTTCAGAACGAAAGAAAGCACAGAGCCCCATATTTGCTGTTGTCCTGGAGAGCTTGCAGAGCACTGGGGAAAGGCAGGCAGAGAATTCCCTGCTAGCACCTTCTCTGTGCCTGGGAAGCAGAAGTCTTCACATTGCTTCGCAGAATCGCTTTTGTGCAGAAAACACTAACACTTGTTCAGAACGAAAGAAAGCACAGAGCCCCAGATTTGCTGTTGTCCTGGAGAGCTTGCAGAGCACTGGGGAAAGGCAGGCAGAGAATTCCCTGCTAGCACCTTCTCTGTGCCTGGGAAGCAGAAGTGTTCACATTGCTTCGCAGAATCGCTTTTGTGCAGAAAACAGTAACACTTGTTCAGAACAAAAGAAAGCACAGAACCCCAGATTCTATGTTGTCCTGGAGAGCTTGCAGAGCACTGGGGAAAGGCAGGCAGAGAATTCCCTGCTAGCACCTTCTCTGTGCCTGGGAAGCAGAAGTGTTCACATTGCTTCGCAGAATCGCTTTTGTGCAGAAAACAGTAACACTTGTTCAGAAGGAAAGAAAGCACAGAGCCCCAGATTTGATGTTGTCCTGGAGAGCTTGCAGAGCACTGGGGAAAGGCAGGTAGAGCATGCCCTACTAGCACCTTCTCTGTGCCTGGGAAACAGAAGTGTTCACATTGCTTCGCAGAATCGCTTTTGTGCAGAAAACACTAACACTTGTTCAGAATGAAAGAAAGCACAGAGCCCCAGATTTTATGTTGTCCTGGAGAGCTTGCAGAGCAGTGGGGAAAGGCAGGCAGAGAATTCCCTGCTAGCACCTTCTCTGTGCCTGGGAAGCAGAAGTGTTCACATTGCTTCGCAGAATCGCTTTTGTGCAGAAAACAGTAACACTTGTTCAGAATGAAAGAAAGCACAGAGCCCCAGATTTGCTGTTGTCCTGGAGAGCTTGCAGAGCACTGGGGAAAGGCAGGCAGAGAATTCCCTGCTAGCACCTTCTCTGTGCCTGGGAAACAGAAGTGTTCACATTGCTTCGCAGAATCGTTTTTGTGCAGAAAACAGTAACATTTGTTCAGAACGAAAGAAAGCACAGAGCCCCAGATTTTATGTTGTCCTGGAGAGCTTGCAGAGCACTGGGGAAAGGCAGGCAGAGAATTCCCTGCTAGCACCTTCTCTGTGCCTGGGAAGCAGAAGTCTTCACATTGCTTCGCAGAATTGCTTTTGTGCAGAAAACACTAACACTTGTTCAGAACGAAAGAAAGCACAGAGCCCCAGATTTGCTGTTGTCCTGGAGAGCTTGCAGAGCACTGGGGAAAGGCAGGCAGAGCATGCCCTACTAGCACCTTCTCTGTGCCTGGGAAGCAGAAGTCTTCACATTGCTTCGCAGAATCGCTTTTGTGCAGAAAACAGTAACACTTGTTCAGAACGAAAGAAAGCACAGAGCCCCAGATTTGCTGTTGTCCTGGAGAGCTTGCAGAGCACTGGGGAAAGGCAGGCAGAGAATTCCCTGCTAGCACCTTCTCTGTGCCTGGGAAGCAGAAGTGTTCACATTGCTTCGCAGAATCGCTTTTGTGCAGAAAACAGTAACACTTGTTCAGAACGAAAGAAAGCACAGAGCCCCAGATTTGCTGTTGTCCTGGAGAGCTTGCAGAGCACTGGGGAAAGGCAGGCAGAGAATTCCCTGCTAGCACCTTCTCTGTGCCTGGGAAGCAGAAGAATTCACATTGCTTCGCAGAATCGCTTTTGTGCAGAAAACACTAGAAGTTGTTCAGAACGAAAGAAAGCACAGAGCCCCAGATTTTATGTTGTCCTGGAGAGCTTGCAGAGCACTGGGGAAAGGCAGGCAGAGAATTCCCTGCTAGCACCTTCTCTGTGCCTGGGAAGCAGAAGTGTTCACATTGCTTCGCAGGATCGCTTTTGTGCAGAAAACAGTAACACTTGTTCAGAACGAAAGAAAGCACAGAGCCCCAGATTTGCTGTTGTGCTGGAGAGCTTGCAGAGCACTGGGGAAAGGCAGGCAGAGAATTCCCTGCTAGCACCTTCTCTGTGCCTGGGAAGCAGAAGAATTCACATTGCTTCGCAGAATCGCTTTTGTGCAGAAAACACTAGAAGTTATTCAGAACGAAAGAAAGCACAGAGCCCCAGATTTTATGTTGTCCTGGAGAGCTTGCAGAGCACTGGGGAAAGGCAGGCAGAGAATTCCCTGCTAGCACCTTCTCTGTGCCTGGGAAACAGAAGTGTTCACATTGCTTCGCAGAATCGCTTTTGTGCAGAAAACAGTAACACTTGTTCAGAACGAAAGAAAGCACAGAGCCCCAGATTTGCTGTTGTCCTGGAGAGCTTGCAGAGCACTGGGGAAAGGCAGGCAGAGCATGCCCTACTAGCACCTTCTCTGTGCCTGGGAAGCAGAAGTGTTCACATTGCTTCGCAGAATCGCTTTTGTGCAGAAAACACTAACACTTCTTCAGAACGAAAGAAAGCACAGAGCCCCATATTTGCTGTTGTCCTGGAGAGCTTGCAGAGCACTGGGGAAAGGCAGGCAGAGAATTCCCTGCTAGCACCTTCTCTGTGCCTGGGAAGCAGAAGTCTTCACATTGCTTCGCAGAATCGCTTTTGTGCAGAAAACAGTAACACTTGTTCAGAACGAAAGAAAGCACAGAGCCCCAGATTTTATGTTGCCCTGGAGAGCTTGCAGAGCACTGGGGAAAGGCAGGCAGAGAATTCCCTGCTAGCACCTTCTCTGTGCCTGGGAAACAGAAGTGTTCACATTGCTTCGCAGAATCGCTTTTGTGCAGAAAACACTAACACTTGTTCAGAACGAAAGAAAGCACAGAGCCCCAGATTTGCTGTTGTGCTGGAGAGCTTGCAGAGCACTGGGGAAAGGCAGGCAGAGAATTCCCTGCTAGCACCTTCTCTGTGCCTGGGAAGCAGAAGTGTTCACATTGCTTCGCAGAATAGCTTTTGTGCAGAAAACACTAACACTTGTTCAGAATGAAAGAAAGCACAGAGCCCCAGATTTGCTGTTGTCCTGGAGAGCTTGCAGAGCACTGGGGAAAGGCAGGCAGAGAATTCCCTGCTAGCACCTTCTCTGTGCCTGGGAAGCAGAAGTGTTCACATTGCTTCGCAGGATCGCTTTTGTGCAGAAAACACTAACACTTGTTCAGAACGAAAGAAAGCACAGAGCCCCAGATTTGCTGTTGTCCTGGAGAGCTTGCAGAGCACTGGGGAAAGGCAGGCAGAGAATTCCCTGCTAGCACCTTCTCTGTGCCTGGGAAGCAGAAGTTTTCACATTGCTTCGCAGAATCGCTTTTGTGCAGAAAACAGTAACACTTGTTCAGAACAAAAGAAAGCACAGAACCCCAGATTCTATGTTGTCCTGGAGAGCTTGCAGAGCACTGGGGAAAGGCAGGCAGAGAATTCCCTGCTAGCACCTTCTCTGTGCCTGGGAAGCAGAAGTGTTCACATTGCTTCGCGATCTGGCTCTCTGTAGCTTGGGAAGAGAAAGTTGTTTCCATGTGCAGGATCGCTTTTGTGCAGAAAACACTAACACTTGTTCAGAACGAAAGAAAGCACAGAGCCCCAGATTTGCTGTTGTCCTGGAGAGCTTGCAGAGCACTGGGGAAAGGCAGGCAGAGAATTCCCTGCTAGCACCTTCTCTGTGCCTGGGAAGCAGAAGTCTTCACATTGCTTCGCAGAATTGCTTTTGTGCAGAAAACACTAACACTTGTTCAGAATGAAAGAAAGCACAGAGCCCCAGATTTGCTGTTGTCCTGGAGAGCTTGCAGAGCACTGGGGAAAGGCAGGCAGAGCATGCCCTACTAGCACCTTCTCTGTGCCTGGGAAGCAGAAGTGTTCACATTGCTTCGCAGAATCGCTTTTGTGCAGAAAACAGTAACACTTGTTCAGAACGAAAGAAAGCACAGAGCCCCAGATTTTATGTTGTCCTGGAGAGCTTGCAGAGCACTGGGGAAAGGCAGACAGAGAATTCCCTGCTAGCACCTTCTCTGTGCCTGGGAAGCAGAAGTGTTCACATTCCTTCGCAGGATCGCTTTTGTGCAGAAAACAGTAACACTTGTTCAGAACGAAAGAAAGCACAGAGCCCCAGATTTGCTGTTGTCCTGGAGAGCTTGCAGAGCACTGGGGAAAGGCAGGCAGAGAATTCCCTGCTAGCACCTTCTCTGTGCCTGGGAAGCAGAAGTGTTCACATTGCTTCGCAGAATCGCTTTTGTGCAGAAAACAGTAACACTTGTTCAGAACGAAAGAAAGCACAGAGCCCCATATTTGCTGTTGTCCTGGAGAGCTTGCAGAGCACTGGGGAAAGGCAGGCAGAGAATTCCCTGCTAGCACCTTCTCTGTGCCTGGGAAGCAGAAGTGTTCACATTGCTTCGCAGAATCGCTTTTGTGCAGAAAACAGTAACACTTGTTCAGAACGAAAGAAAGCACAGAGCCCCAGATTTGCTGTTGTCCTGGAGAGCTTGCAGAGCACTGGGGAAAGGCAGGCAGAGAATTCCCTGCTAGCACCTTCTCTGTGCCTGGGAAGCAGAAGAATTCACATTGCTTCGCAGAATCGCTTTTGTGCAGAAAACACTAGAAGTTGTTCAGAACGAAAGAAAGCACAGAGCCCCAGATTTTATGTTGTCCTGGAGAGCTTGCAGAGCACTGGGGAAAGGCAGGCAGAGAATTCCCTGCTAGCACCTTCTCTGTGCCTGGGAAGCAGAAGTGTTCACATTGCTTCGCAGGATCGCTTTTGTGCAGAAAACAGTAACACTTGTTCAGAACGAAAGAAAGCACAGAGCCCCAGATTTGCTGTTGTCCTGGAGAGCTTGCAGAGCACTGGGGAAAGGCAGGCAGAGAATTCCCTGCTAGCACCTTCTCTGTGCCTGGGAAGCAGAAGTGTTCACATTGCTTCGCAGAATCGCTTTTGTGCAGAAAACACTAACACTTGTTCAGAACGAAAGAAAGCACAGAGCCCCAGATTTGCTGTTGTGCTGGAGAGCTTGCAGAGCACTGGGGAAAGGCAGGCAGAGAATTCCCTGCTAGCACCTTCTCTGTGCCTGGGAAGCAGAAGTGTTCACATTGCTTCGCAGAATAGCTTTTGTGCAGAAAACACTAGCACTTGTTCAGAACGAAAGAAAGCACAGAGCCCCAGATTTGCTGTTGTCCTGGAGAGCTTGCAGAGCACTGGGGAAAGGCAGGCAGAGAATTCCCTGCTAGCACATTCTCTGTGCCTGGGAAACAGAAGTGTTCACATTGCTTCGCAGAATCGCTTTTGTGCAGAAAACACTAACACTTGTTCAGAACGAAAGAAAGCACAGAGCCCCAGATTTTATGTTGCCCTGGAGAGCTTGCAGAGCACTGGGGAAAGGCAGGCAGAGAATTCCCTGCTAGCACCTCCTCTGTGCCTGGGAAGCAGAAGTGTTCACATTGCTTCGCAGAATCGCTTTTGTGCAGAAAACAGTAACACTTGTTCAGAACGAAAGAAAGCACAGAGCCCCAGATTTGCTGTTGCCCTGGAGAGCTTGCAGAGCACTGGGGAAAGGCAGGCAGAGAATTCCCTGCTAGCACCTTCTCTGTGCCTGGGAAGCAGAAGTGTTCACATTGCTTCGCAGAATCGCTTTTGTGCAGAAAACAGTAACACTTGTTCAGAACGAAAGAAAGCACAGAGCCCCAGATTTGCTGTTGTCCTGGAGAGCTTGCAGAGCACTGGGGAAAGGCAGGCAGAGAATTCCCTGCTAGCACCTTCTCTGTGCCTGGGAAGCAGAAGTGTTCACATTGCTTCGCAGAATCGCTTTTGTGCAGAAAACAGTAACACTTGTTCAGAAGGAAAGAAAGCACAGAGACCCAGATTTGATGTTGTCCTGGAGAGCTTGCAGAGCACTGGGGAAAGGCAGGCAGAGCATGCCCTACTAGCACCTTCTCTGTGCCTGGGAAGCAGAAGTGTTCACATTGCTTCGCAGAATCGCTTTTGTGCAGAAAACAGTAACACTTGTTCAGAACGAAAGAAAGCACAGAGCCCCAGATTTGCTGTTGCCCTGGAGAGCTTGCAGAGCACTGGGGAAAGGCAGGCAGAGAATTCCCTGCTAGCACCTTCTCTGTGCCTGGGAAGCAGAAGTGTTCACATTGCTTCGCAGAATCGCTTTTGTGCAGAAAACAGTAACACTTGTTCAGAACGAAAGAAAGCACAGAGCCCCAGATTTGCTGTTGTCCTGGAGAGCTTGCAGAGCACTGGGGAAAGGCAGGCAGAGAATTCCCTGCTAGCACCTTCTCTGTGCCTGGGAAGCAGAAGTGTTCACATTGCTTCGCAGAATCGCTTTTGTGCAGAAAACAGTAACACTTGTTCAGAAGGAAAGAAAGCACAGAGCCCCAGATTTGATGTTGTCCTGGAGAGCTTGCAGAGCACTGGGGAAAGGCAGGCAGAGCATGCCCTACTAGCACCTTCTCTGTGCCTGGGAAGCAGAAGTGTTCACATTGCTTCGCAGAATCGCTTTTGTGCAGAAAACAGTAACACTTGTTCAGAACGAAAGAAAGCACAGAGCCCCATATTTGCTGTTGTCCTGGAGAGCTTGCAGAGCACTGGGGAAAGGCAGGCAGAGAATTCCCTGCTAGCACATTCTCTGTGCCTGGGAAACAGAAGTGTTCACATTGCTTCGCAGAATCGCTTTTGTGCAGAAAACAGTAACACTTGTTCAGAACGAAAGAAAGCACAGAACCCCAGATTTTATGTTGTCCTGGAGAGCTTGCAGAGCACTGGGGAAAGGCAGGCAGAGAATTCCCTGCTAGCACCTTCTCTGTGCCTGGGAAGCAGAAGTCTTCACATTGCTTCGCAGAATCGCTTTTGTGCAGAAAACAGTAACACTTGTTCAGAATGAAAGAAAGCACAGAGCCCCAGAATTGCTGTTGTCCTGGAGAGCTGGCAGAGCACTGGGGAAAGGCAGGCAGAGAATTCCCTGCTAGCACCTTCTCTGGGCCTGGGAAGCAGAAGTGTTCACATTGCTTCGCAGGATCGCTTTTGTGCAGAAAACACTAGCACTTGTTCAGAACGAAAGAAAGCACAGAGCCCCAGATTCTATGTTGTCCTGGAGAGCTTGCAGAGCACTGGGGAAAGGCAGGTAGAGAATTCCCTGCTAGCACATTCTCTGTGCCTGGGAAACAGAAGTGTTCACATTGCTTCGCAGAATCGCTTTTGTGCAGAAAACAGTAACACTTGTTCAGAACGAAAGAAAGCACAGAGCCCCAGATTTGCTGTTGCCCTGGAGAGCTTGCAGAGCACTGGGGAAAGGCAGGCAGAGAATTCCCTGCTAGCACCTTCTCTGTGCCTGGGAAGCAGAAGTGTTCACATTGCTTCGCAGAATCGCTTTTGTGCAGAAAACAGTAACACTTGTTCAGAACGAAAGAAAGCACAGAGCCCCAGATTTTATGTTGTCCTGGAGAGCTTGCAGAGCAGTGGGGAAAGGCAGGCAGAGAATTCCCTGCTAGCACCTTCTCTGTGCCTGGGAAGCAGAAGTGTTCACATTGCTTCGCAGAATCGCTTTTGTGCAGAAAACAGTAACACTTGTTCAGAACGAAAGAAAGCACAGAGCCCCAGATTTGCTGTTGTCCTGGAGAGCTTGCAGAGCACTGGGGAAAGGCAGGCAGAGAATTCCCTGCTAGCACCTTCTCTGTGCCTGGGAAACAGAAGTGTTCACATTGCTTCGCAGAATCGTTTTTGTGCAGAAAACAGTAACATTTGTTCAGAACGAAAGAAAGCACAGAACCCCAGATTTTATGTTGTCCTGGAGAGCTTGCAGAGCACTGCGGAAAGGCAGGCAGAGCATGCCCTACTAGCACCTTCTCTGTGCCTGGGAAGCAGAAGTGTTCACATTGCTTCGCAGAATCGCTTTTGTGCAGAAAACACTAACACTTGTTCAGAACGAAAGAAAGCACAGAGCCCCATATTTGCTGTTGTCCTGGAGAGCTTGCAGAGCACTGGGGAAAGGCAGGCAGAGAATTCCCTGCTAGCACCTTCTCTGTGCCTGGGAAGCAGAAGTGTTCACATTGCTTCGCAGGATCGCTTTTGTGCAGAAAACAGTAACACTTGTTCAGAACGAAAGAAAGCACAGAGCCCCAGATTTGCTGTTGTCCTGGAGAGCTTGCAGAGCACTGGGGAAAGGCAGGCAGAGAATTCCCTGCTAGCACCTTCTCTGTGCCTGGGAAGCAGAAGAATTCACATTGCTTCGCAGAATCGCTTTTGTGCAGAAAACACTAGAAGTTATTCAGAACGAAAGAAAGCACAGAGCCCCAGATTTTATGTTGTCCTGGAGAGCTTGCAGAGCACTGGGGAAAGGCAGGCAGAGAATTCCCTGCTAGCACCTTCTCTGTGCCTGGGAAGCAGAAGTGTTCACATTGCTTCGCAGAATCGCTTTTGTGCAGAAAACAGTAACACTTGTTCAGAACGAAAGAAAGCACAGAGCCCCAGATTTGCTGTTGTCCTGGAGAGCTTGCAGAGCACTGGGGAAAGGCAGGCAGAGCATGCCCTACTAGCACCTTCTCTGTGCCTGGGAAGCAGAAGTGTTCACATTGCTTCGCAGAATCGCTTTTGTGCAGAAAACACTAACACTTCTTCAGAACGAAAGAAAGCACAGAGCCCCATATTTGCTGTTGTCCTGGAGAGCTTGCAGAGCACTGGGGAAAGGCAGGCAGAGAATTCCCTGCTAGCACCTTCTCTGTGCCTGGGAAGCAGAAGTCTTCACATTGCTTCGCAGAATAGCTTTTGTGCAGAAAACACTAGCACTTGTTCAGAACGAAAGAAAGCACAGAGCCCCAGATTTGCTGTTGTCCTGGAGAGCTTGCAGAGCACTGGGGAAAGGCAGGCAGAGAATTCCCTGCTAGCACCTTCTCTGTGCCTGGGAAGCAGAAGTGTTCACATTGCTTCGCAGAATCGCTTTTGTGCAGAAAACACTAACACTTGTTCAGAACGAAAGAAAGCACAGAGCCCCAGATTTGCTGTTGTCCTGGAGAGCTTGCAGAGCACTGGGGAAAGGCAGGCAGAGAATTCCCTGCTAGCACCTTCTCTGTGCCTGGGAAGCAGAAGTCTTCACATTGCTTCGCAGAATCGCTTTTGTGCAGAAAACAGTAACACTTGTTCAGAATGAAAGAAAGCACAGAGCCCCAGATTTTATGTTGCCCTGGAGAGCTTGCAGAGCACTGGGGAAAGGCAGGCAGAGAATTCCCTGCTAGCACCTTCTCTGTGCCTGGGAAGCAGAAGTGTTCACATTGCTTCGCA